>NW_027176715.1:0-10000 GCF_023349555.1 Cebidichthys violaceus
TCCTCCAGAAGCAGCCGCTGTAACTGTCTGGAGGACGTGCGTAAAGAGGCCGTACACATCATAATTTAATCCGTTTTATTGACATAATGCTGGGTCAAAAATCCTCCACAAACAGCCGCTATAACTGTCTGGAGGACGTGCGTAAAGAGGCCGTACACATCATAATTTAATCCGTTTTATTGACATAATGCTGGGTCAAAAATCCTCCGCAAACAGCCGCTATAACTGTCTGGAGGACGTGCGTAAAGAGGCCGTACACATCATAATTTAATCCGTTTTATTGACATAATGCTGGGTCAAAAATCCTCCGCAAACAGCCGCTGTAACTGTCTGGAGGACGTGCGTAAAGAGGCCGTACACATCATAATTTAATCCGTTTTATTGACATAATGCTGGGTCAAAAATCCTCCGCAAACAGCCGCTATAACTGTCTGGAGGACGTGCGTAAAGAGGCCGTACACATCATAATTTAATCCGTTTTATTGACATAATGCTGAGTCAAAAATCCTCCGCAAACAGCCGCTATAACTGTCTGGAGGACGTGCGTAAAGAGGCCGTACACATCATAATTTAATCCGTTTTATTGACATAATGCTGGGTCAAAAATCCTCCGCAAACAGCCGCTGTAACTGTCTGGAGGACGTGCGTAAAGAGGCCGTACACATCATAATTTAATCCGTTTTATTGACATAATGCTGGGTCCAAAATCCTCCACAAACAGCCGCTATAACTGTCTGGAGGACGTGCGTAAAGAGGCCGTACACATCATAATTTAATCCGTTTTATTGACATAATGCTGAGTCAAAAATCCTCCGCAAACAGCCGCTATAACTGTCTGGAGGACGTGCGTAAAGAGGCCGTACACATCATAATTTAATCCGTTTTATTGACATAATGCTGGGTCAAAAATCCTCCGCAAACAGCCGCTGTAACTGTCTGGAGGACGTGCGTAAAGAGGCCGTACACATCATAATTTAATCCGTTTTATTGACATAATGCTGGGTCAAAAATCCTCCGCAAACAGCCGCTGTAACTGTCTGGAGGACGTGCGTAAAGAGGCCGTACACATCATAATTTAATCCGTTTTATTGACATAATGCTGGGTCAAAAATCCTCCGCAAACAGCTGCTGTGACTGTCTGGAGGACGTGCGTAAAGAGGCTGTTATTGTCATCTGTCAATCCGTTTTAAGATCACAATCTGAGGGAAAGCACCCTCCAGAAACAGTCGCTGTGACAGTCTGGAGGACGCGCGTAAAGAGGCTGTTATTGTCATCTGTCAATCCGTTTTGAGCTCACAATCTGAGGGAAAGCATCCTCCAGAAACAGTCGCTGTGACAGTCTGGAGGACGCGCGTAAAGAGGCTGTTATTATCATCTGTCAATCCGTTTTGAGCTCACAATCTGAGGGAAAGCATCCTCCAGAAACAGTCGCTGTGACAGTCTGGAGGACGCGCGTAAAGAGGCTGTTATTGTCATCTGTCAATCCGTTTTGAGCTCACAATCTGAGGGAAAGCATCCTCCAGAAACAGTCGCTGTGACAGTCTGGAGGACGCGCGTAAAGAGGCTGTTATTGTCATCTGTCAATCCGTTTTAAGGTCACAATATGATGGAAAGCATCCTCCAGAAACAGTCGCTATAACTGTCTGGAGGACGTGCGTAAAGAGGCCGTTAACGTCATCTGTCAATCCGTTTTAAATTCACAATCCGAGGCAAAGCCTCCTCCAGAAACAGTCGCTATAACTGTCTGGAGGACGTGCGTAAAGAGGCCTTTAACGTCATCTGTCAATCCGTTTTGAGCTCACAATCTGAGGGAAAGCATCCTCCAGAAACAGTCGCTGTGACAGTCTGGAGGACGTGCGTAAAGAGGCCGTACACATCATAATTTAATCCGTTGTATTGACATAATGCTGGGTCAAAAATCCTCCGCAAACAGCCGCTATAACTGTCTGGAGGACGCGCGTAAAGAGGCCGTTAACGTCATCTGTCAATCCGTTTTAAATTCACAATCCGAGGCAAAGCCTCCTCCAGAAACAGTCGCTATAACTGTCTGGAGGACGTGCGTAAAGAGGCCGTTAATGTGGCGAGAGAGTCCGTTTAAAGCTCACAATGTGAGGCGAAACATCCTCCAGCAACAGCCGCTATAACTGTCTGGAGGACGTGCGTAAAGAGGCCGTTAACGTCATCTGTCAATCCGTTTGAAATTCACAATCCGAGGCAAAGCCTCCTCCAGAAACAGTCGCTATAACTGTCTGGAGGACGTGCGTAAAGAGGCCGTTAATGTGGCGAGAGAGTCCGTTTAAAGCTCACAATGTGAGGCGAAACATCCTCCAGCAACAGCCGCTATAACTGTCTGGAGGACGTGCGTAAAGAGGCCGTTAACGTCATCTGTCAATCCGTTTTAAATTCACAATCCGAGGCAAAGCCTCCTCCAGAAACAGTCGCTATAACTGTCTGGAGGACGTGCGTAAAGAGGCCGTTAATGTGGCGAGACAGTCCGTTTAAAGCTCACAATGTGAGGCGAAACATCCTCCAGCAACAGCCGCTATAACTGTCTGGAGGACGTGCGTAAAGAGGCCGTTAACGTCATCTGTCAATCCGTTTGAAATTCACAATCCGAGGCAAAGCCTCCTCCAGAAACAGTCGCTATAACTGTCTGGAGGACGTGCGTAAAGAGGCCGTTAATGTGGCGAGAGAGTCCGTTTAAAGCTCACAATGTGAGGCGAAACATCCTCCAGCAACAGCCGCTATAACTGTCTGGAGGACGTGCGTAAAGAGGCCGTTAACGTCATCTGTCAATCCGTTTGAAATTCACAATCCGAGGCAAAGCCTCCTCCACAAACAGCCGCTATAACTGTCTGGAGGACGTGCGTAAAGAGGCTGTTATTGTCATCTGTCAATCCGTTTTGAGCTCACAATCTGAGGGAAAGCATCCTCCAGAAACAGTCGCTGTGACAGTCTGGAGGACGTGCGTAAAGAGGCCGTACACATCATAATTTAATCCGTTGTATTGACATAATGCTGGGTCAAAAATCCTCCGCAAACAGCCGCTATAACTGTCTGGAGGACGTGCGTAAAGAGGCTGTTAACGTCATCTGTCAATCCGTTTTAAATTCACAATCTGAGGAAAAGCATTCTCCAGAAACAGTCGCTGTGACAGTCTGGAGGACGTGCGTAAAGAGGCCGTACACATCATAATTTAATCCGTTGTATTGACATAATGCTGGGTCAAAAATCCTCCGCAAACAGCCGCTATAACTGTCTGGAGGACGCGCGTAAAGAGGCTGTTAACGTCATCTGTCAATCCGTTTTAAATTCACAATCTGAGGGAAAGCATTCTCCAGAAACAGTCGCTGTAACTGTCTGGAGGACGTGCGTAAAGAGGCCGTACACATCATAATTTAATCCGTTTTATTGACATAATGCTGGGTCAAAAATCCTCCACAAACAGCCGCTGTGACAGTCTGGAGGACGCGCGTAAAGAGGCCGTTAACGTCATCTGTCAATCCGTTTTAAATTCACAATCCGAGGCAAAGCCTCCTCCAGAAACAGTCGCTATAACTGTCTGGAGGACGTGCGTAAAGAGGCCGTTAACGTCATCTGTCAATCCGTTTTAAATTCACAATCCGAGGCAAAGCCTCCTCCAGAAACAGTCGCTATAACTGTCTGGAGGACGTGCGTAAAGAGGCCGTTAACGTCATCTGTCAATCCGTTTTAAATTCACAATCCGAGGCAAAGCCTCCTCCAGAAACAGTCGTTGTAACTGCCTGGAGGACGCGCGTAAAGAGGCCGTTAACATAATCAGTTAATCCGTTTGAAAGTCATTTTCTAAGGCAGCGCTTCCCCGCAACACTCCGCTGTTGTCCGTCAAAACTCGGATCTCCCAGGCCCAGCCAGAACGCTCCATTCGCGGGGAAGAGACGTCCGCAACACACCGCTGTTGTCCGTCAAAAAATCGGATCACATAGGCCGAGCATAATGGCTTTAAATCGGATAAAGTACTTCCGCGTTGTCGCCTGTCTTTGCCGCCCTGGTAACCGGGAGTCGGGCCGAAATTATCTCCGTGGTGCCTTCACTTTTCCGGCCTTCTTGTAGTAAAGCTGTCGCTGTCTTTTCATGATAGACAGATTTTTGAAAAACCGGTTTCACAAAATGTGCGCAAGGTGGCTTGGTTACCCCCTACCAAAAGTGGTCACATCGGGATAGGCAAAAACCAATAAGCGCTGAAGGCTTCAGCGCTTATTGGTTTTTGCCTAGAGACACTCTGTCGTTTTTTGGAGGTTCGCGCCCCTGGAATTCTTGCAAGTCAGCGAAGCGCTGAAGCCTTCAGCGCTTCGTGTTGCCTAGAAACACTTTGGCGTTTTGCTGGGTTTTACGCCCCTGGAACTCTTGCGAGTCAGCGAAGCGCTGAAGCCTTCAGCGCTTCGTGTTGCCTAGAGACACTTTGGCGTTTTTCTGACTTTTACGCCCCTGGAACTCTTGCGACTCAACGAAGCGCTGAAGCCTTCAGCGCTTCGTGTTGCCTAGAGTCACGTCACATACGCGGCTGGGTTTTTTTTTCCCTTTTTCTTCCTTTTTCCGGGATTTTCGTGCCCCAGAGCATGCCTCTCTCCCTGGGATGCCTCCGACTGCTGCTCCATGCCCTCTCTCTCTCTCTCTCTCTCTCTCTCTCTCTCTCTCTCTCTCTCTCTCTCTCTCTCTCTCTCTCTCTCTCTCTCTCTCTCTCATCATCCCAGTTTAGGGCGCTTTTTCCGGGCATTAGCTCACGTAGCAACATCAGCACCATGGACAGCACCACGGACAGCGCCCTGGACGTCATTTACCAGGGAAAGGGGGCACATTTCCCGGATCTTTGACCTCCACCGCATCCCCTAGGCCCCTGCCAACACTGCCACAAGAGGGCCCGAAAAACGGATGGTGAGAAAGGGTAAATTCGGGCGTGGAAAGCACCCCCACTCTCATCTCACCCACACCCGGAAAACAGCACTTTTTCCGGGTGGGCCTCTTCCAGAGCATCCCTTGGGCTCCCCCCAACACTCCCACAAAATGACCCGAAAAAAAGAGGGTGGGAAAGGGTAAGTTCGGGCTGAAAAGCACCCAGACACACATCTCGCTCACGCCCGGAAAACAGCACTTTTTCCGGGTGACTCACCTCCAGAGCATCCCCTGGGCTCCCCCCAACACTCCCACAAAAGGGCCCGAAAAACGGATGGTGAGAAAGGGTAAATTCGGGCGTGGAAAGCACCCCCACTCTCATCTCACCCACACCCGGAAAACAGCACTTTTTCCGGGTGGGCCTCCTCCAGAGCAACCCCCTGGCACCCAGCAACACTCCCACAAAAGGACCCGAAAAAAAGAGGGTGAAAAAGGGTAAGTTTGGGCTGAAAAGCACCCAGACACACATCTCGCTCACGCCCGGAAAATGGCACTTTTTCCGGGTGACTCACATCCAGAGCATCCCCTGGGCTCCCAGCAACACTCCCACAAAAGGGCCCGAAAAACGGAGGGTGGGAAAGGGTAAATTCGGGCGTGGAAGGCACCCCCACTCTCATCCCTTCCACACCCGGAAAACGAGCACTTTTTCCGGGTGACTCACCTCCAGAGCATCCCCTGGGCTCCCCCCAACACTCCCACAAAAGGGCCCGAAAAACGGATGGTGAGAAAGGGTAAATTCGGGCGTGGAAAGCACCCCCACTCTCATCTCACCCACACCCGGAAAACAGCACTTTTTCCGGGTGGGCCTCCTCCAGAGCAACCCCCTGGCACCCAGCAACACTCCCACAAAAGGACCCGAAAAACGGAGGGTGGGAAAGGGTAAATTCGGGCGTGGAAAGCATCCCCACTCTCATCTCCTCCACACCCGGAAAAAGAGCACTTTTCCCGGGTGGGCCTCCTCCAGAGCATCCCCCTGGCACCCAGCAACACTGCCACAAAAGGGCCTGAAAAAAGAAGGGTGAGAAAGGCAAAGTCCGGGCTGAAGAGCACCCAGACACACATCTCGCTCACGCCCGGAAAAAAGCACTTTTTCCCCGGTAAAACACCTCCAGAGCATCCCCTGGGCTCCCCCCAACACTGACACAAAAGGGCTAGAAAAACAGAAGAGGAGAAAGGGTAAATTCGGGCGTGGAAAGCACCCCCACTCTCATCTCACCCACACCCGGAAAACAGCACTTTTTCCGGGTGGGCCTCCTCCAGAGCATCCCCCTGGCACCCAGCAACACTGCCACAAAAGGGCCTGAAAAAAGAAGGGTGAGAAAGGCAAAGTCCGGGCTGAAGAGCACCCAGACACACATCTCGCTCACGCCCGGAAAAAAGCACTTTTTCCGGATAAAACACCTCCACAGCATCCCCCTGGCACCCAGCAACACTGACACAAAACGGTCCGAAAAACAGAAGGGGAGAAAGGATAAATTCGGGTGTGGAAAGCACCCCCACTCTCATCTCATCCACACCCGGAAATAAGGCACCTATCCCGGCCACAGGACCTCCGCAGCATCCCCCTGGTCACCCTCCACCACCTCTGCTTAAAGCAGACCGAAATAGTGGGAGAAAGTGTGGGAAAAGCACTCCCACAGCACCAGCCTCATCCACTCATCCACACCCGGAAATCAGGCACCTTTCCCGGCCACAGGACCTCCGCAGCATCTCCCTGGTCACCCAGCATCACCTCTGCTTAAAGCAACCCGAAATAGTGGGAGAAAGTGTGTGAAAAGCACTCACACAGCACCAGCCTCATCCACTCATCCACACCCGGAAATCAGGCACCTTTCCTGGCCACAGGACCTCCGCAGCACCCCCCTGGTCACCCAGCATCACCTCTGCTTAAAGCAGACCGAAATAGTGGGAGAAAGTGTGAGAAAAGCACTCCCACAGCACCAGCCTCATCCACTCATCCACACCCGGAAATCAGGCACCTATCCCGGCCACAGGACCTCCGCAGCATCCCCCTGGTCACCCTCCATCACCTCTGCTTAAAGCAGACCGAAATAGTGGGAGAAAGTGTGTGAAAAGCACTCCCACAGCACCAGCCTCATCCACTCATCCACACCCGGAAATCAGGCACCTTTCCTGGCCACAGGACCTCCGCAGCACCCCCCTGGTCACCCAGCATCACCTCTGCTTAAAGCAGACCGAAATAGTGGGAGAAAGTGTGAGAAAAGCACTCCCACAGCACCAGCCTCATCCACTCATCCACACCCGGAAATAAGGCACCTATCCCGGCCACAGGACCTCCGCAGCATCCCCCTGGTCACCCTCCATCACCTCTGCTTAAAGCAGACCGAAATAGTGGGAGAAAGTGTGTGAAAAGCACTCCCACAGCACCAGCCTCATCCACTCATCCACACCCGGAAATCAGGCACCTTTCCTGGCCACAGGACCTCCGCAGCACCCCCCTGGTCACCCAGCATCACCTCTGCTTAAAGCAGACCGAAATAGTGGGAGAAAGTGTGAGAAAAGCACTCCCACAGCACCAGCCTCATCCACTCATCCACACCCGGAAATAAGGCACCTATCCCGGCCACAGGACCTCCGCAGCATCCCCCTGGTCACCCTCCATCACCTCTGCTTAAAGCAGACCGAAATAGTGGGAGAAAGTGTGTGAAAAGCACTCCCACAGCACCAGCCTCATCCACTCATCCACACCCGGAAATCAGGCACCTTTCCTGGCCACAGGACCTCCGCAGCACCCCCCTGGTCACCCAGCATCACCTCTGCTTAAAGCAGACCGAAATAGTGGGAGAAAGTGTGAGAAAAGCACTCCCACAGCACCAGCCTCATCCACTCATCCACACCCGGAAATAAGGCACCTTTCCCGGCCACAGGACCTCCGCAGCACCCCCCTAGTCACCCACCAACACCTCTGACTCAAGCTCCCACCAAAAACGGGGAAAAAATAAAAAATAGCCCTCCAAAAACACCCCCCCCCAACCGGACCCACCCCCACCCGGCCACCCCTCACCAAAAGCCCGCAGAGACACCTCCGGCAGCTACCCTTCTAACCCCGTCTCCAGGCGGTCCCGGGCCCCCACACTTAAGCACCCTCTCTGGGTTAAAACCAAAACTCCGACCGTTCAGGACGTTCATGCCCCTGGTAATTTAGTTTCGTGCCCCTGGTAGATGGGAGAGAAGCGCTAAAGCCTTCAACTAGCCGAGCTAGAGCCTCCAAAGCGGCCTCCACAACCACAATACAGGGCCTGGAGGTCAGTTTGCTGGTTTTTTTCTAAGTGTAATTCCAAACTGCAACTCTCACTTTGTCCACAGGATGGCGACATTGGACTGCAAGTGAGCTCCAAGCGGTTGAATGTAAATGATTTATCCGGCCTTATGACCCTAAAAACGGACACTTTTACACATATAAGCTGGATGAAATACATTTCACGTGGTCCTGGTCCTCTGAGCGAGTACCAGAGAGCTAGGCAGAGCCAGGCTATGTCCCTAGGCCGAGCTGGAGCCTCCAAAGCGGCCTCCACAACCACAATACAGGGCCTGGAGGTCAGTTTGCTGGTTTTTTTCTAAGTGTAATTCCAAACTGCAACTCTCACTTTGTCCACAGGATGGCGACATTGGACTGCAAGTGAGCTCCAAGCGGTTGAATGTAAATGATTTATCCGGCCTTATGACCCTAAAAACGGACACTTTTACACATATAAGCTGGATGAAATACATTTCACGTGGTCCTGGTCCTCTGAGCGAGTACCAGAGAGCTAGGCAGAGCCAGGCTATGTCCCTAGGCCGAGCTGGAGCCTCCAAAGCGGCCTCCACAACCACAATACAGGGCCTGGAGGTCAGTTTGCTGGTTTTTTTCTAAGTGTAATTCCAAACTGCAACTCTCACTTTGTCCACAGGATGGCGACATTGGACTGCAAGTGAGCTCCAAGCGGTTGAATGTAAATGAATTATCCGGCCTTATGACCCTAAAAACGGACACTTTTACACATATAAGCTGGATGAAATACATTTCACGTGGTCCTGGTCCTCTGAGCGAGTACCAGAGAGCTAGGCAGAGCCAGGCTATGTCCCTAGGCCGAGCTGGAGCCTCCAAAGCGGCCTCCACAACCACAATACAGGGCCTGGAGGTCAGTTTGCTGGTTTTTTTCTAAGTGTAATTCCAAACTGCAACTCTCACTTTGTCCACAGGATGGCGACATTGGACTGCAAGTGAGCTCCAAGCGGTTGAATGTAAATGAATTATCCGGCCTTATGACCCTAAAAACGGACACTTTTACACATATAAGCTGGATGAAATACATTTCACGTGGTCCTGGTCCTCTGAGCGAGTACCAGAGAGCTAGGCAGAGCCAGGCTATGTCCCTAGGCCGAGCTAGAGCCTCCAAAGCGGCCTCCACATCCACAATACAGGGCCTGGAGGTCAGTTTGCTGGTTTTTTTCTAAGTGTAATTCCAAACTGCAACTCTCATTTTGTCCACAGGATGGCGACATTGGACTGCAAGTGAGCTCCAAGCGGGTGACTGTAAATGATTTATCCGGCCTTATGACCCTAAAAACGGACACTTTAACACATATAAGCTGGATGAAATGCATTTCACGTGGTCCTGGTCCTCTGAGCGAGTACCAGAGAGCTAGGCAGAGCCAGGCTATGTCCCTAGGCCGAGCTGGAGCCTCCAAAGCGGCCTCCACATCCACAATACAGGGCCTGGAGGTCAGTTTGCTGGTTTTTTTCTAAGTGTAATTCCAAACTGCAACTCTCACTTTGTCCACAGGATGGCGACATTGGACTGCAAGTGAGCTCCAAGCGGGTGACTGTAAATGATTTATCCGGCCTTATGACCTTAAAAACGGACACTTTTACACATATAAGCTGGATGAAATACATTTCACGTGGTCCTGGTCCTCTGAGCGAGTACCAGAGAGCTAGGCAGAGCCAGGCTATGTCCCTAGGCCGAGCTGGAGCCTCCAAAGCGGCCTCCACAACCACAATACAGGGCCTGGAGGTCAGTTTGCTGGTTTTTTTCTAAGTGTAATTCCAAACTGCAACTCTCAC
>NW_027176715.1:20000-29719 GCF_023349555.1 Cebidichthys violaceus
AATCATCATTTAATCCGTTTTAAGCTCACAATCTTGGGTGAAACATCCTCCAGAAGCAGCCGCTGTAACTGTCTGGAGGACGTGCGTAAAGAGGCCGTACACATCATAATTTAATCCGTTTTATTGACATAATGCTGGGTCAAAAATCCTCCACAAACAGCCGCTATAACTGTCTGGAGGACGTGCGTAAAGAGGCCGTACACATCATAATTTAATCCGTTTTATTGACATAATGCTGGGTCAAAAATCCTCCGCAAACAGCCGCTATAACTGTCTGGAGGACGTGCGTAAAGAGGCCGTACACATCATAATTTAATCCGTTTTATTGACATAATGCTGGGTCAAAAATCCTCCGCAAACAGCCGCTGTAACTGTCTGGAGGACGTGCGTAAAGAGGCCGTACACATCATAATTTAATCCGTTTTATTGACATAATGCTGGGTCAAAAATCCTCCGCAAACAGCCGCTATAACTGTCTGGAGGACGTGCGTAAAGAGGCCGTACACATCATAATTTAATCCGTTTTATTGACATAATGCTGAGTCAAAAATCCTCCGCAAACAGCCGCTATAACTGTCTGGAGGACGTGCGTAAAGAGGCCGTACACATCATAATTTAATCCGTTTTATTGACATAATGCTGGGTCAAAAATCCTCCGCAAACAGCCGCTGTAACTGTCTGGAGGACGTGCGTAAAGAGGCCGTACACATCATAATTTAATCCGTTTTATTGACATAATGCTGGGTCCAAAATCCTCCACAAACAGCCGCTATAACTGTCTGGAGGACGTGCGTAAAGAGGCCGTACACATCATAATTTAATCCGTTTTATTGACATAATGCTGAGTCAAAAATCCTCCGCAAACAGCCGCTATAACTGTCTGGAGGACGTGCGTAAAGAGGCCGTACACATCATAATTTAATCCGTTTTATTGACATAATGCTGGGTCAAAAATCCTCCGCAAACAGCCGCTGTAACTGTCTGGAGGACGTGCGTAAAGAGGCCGTACACATCATAATTTAATCCGTTTTATTGACATAATGCTGGGTCAAAAATCCTCCGCAAACAGCCGCTGTAACTGTCTGGAGGACGTGCGTAAAGAGGCCGTACACATCATAATTTAATCCGTTTTATTGACATAATGCTGGGTCAAAAATCCTCCGCAAACAGCTGCTGTGACTGTCTGGAGGACGTGCGTAAAGAGGCTGTTATTGTCATCTGTCAATCCGTTTTAAGATCACAATCTGAGGGAAAGCACCCTCCAGAAACAGTCGCTGTGACAGTCTGGAGGACGCGCGTAAAGAGGCTGTTATTGTCATCTGTCAATCCGTTTTGAGCTCACAATCTGAGGGAAAGCATCCTCCAGAAACAGTCGCTGTGACAGTCTGGAGGACGCGCGTAAAGAGGCTGTTATTATCATCTGTCAATCCGTTTTGAGCTCACAATCTGAGGGAAAGCATCCTCCAGAAACAGTCGCTGTGACAGTCTGGAGGACGCGCGTAAAGAGGCTGTTATTGTCATCTGTCAATCCGTTTTGAGCTCACAATCTGAGGGAAAGCATCCTCCAGAAACAGTCGCTGTGACAGTCTGGAGGACGCGCGTAAAGAGGCTGTTATTGTCATCTGTCAATCCGTTTTAAGGTCACAATATGATGGAAAGCATCCTCCAGAAACAGTCGCTATAACTGTCTGGAGGACGTGCGTAAAGAGGCCGTTAACGTCATCTGTCAATCCGTTTTAAATTCACAATCCGAGGCAAAGCCTCCTCCAGAAACAGTCGCTATAACTGTCTGGAGGACGTGCGTAAAGAGGCCTTTAACGTCATCTGTCAATCCGTTTTGAGCTCACAATCTGAGGGAAAGCATCCTCCAGAAACAGTCGCTGTGACAGTCTGGAGGACGTGCGTAAAGAGGCCGTACACATCATAATTTAATCCGTTGTATTGACATAATGCTGGGTCAAAAATCCTCCGCAAACAGCCGCTATAACTGTCTGGAGGACGCGCGTAAAGAGGCCGTTAACGTCATCTGTCAATCCGTTTTAAATTCACAATCCGAGGCAAAGCCTCCTCCAGAAACAGTCGCTATAACTGTCTGGAGGACGTGCGTAAAGAGGCCGTTAATGTGGCGAGAGAGTCCGTTTAAAGCTCACAATGTGAGGCGAAACATCCTCCAGCAACAGCCGCTATAACTGTCTGGAGGACGTGCGTAAAGAGGCCGTTAACGTCATCTGTCAATCCGTTTGAAATTCACAATCCGAGGCAAAGCCTCCTCCAGAAACAGTCGCTATAACTGTCTGGAGGACGTGCGTAAAGAGGCCGTTAATGTGGCGAGAGAGTCCGTTTAAAGCTCACAATGTGAGGCGAAACATCCTCCAGCAACAGCCGCTATAACTGTCTGGAGGACGTGCGTAAAGAGGCCGTTAACGTCATCTGTCAATCCGTTTTAAATTCACAATCCGAGGCAAAGCCTCCTCCAGAAACAGTCGCTATAACTGTCTGGAGGACGTGCGTAAAGAGGCCGTTAATGTGGCGAGACAGTCCGTTTAAAGCTCACAATGTGAGGCGAAACATCCTCCAGCAACAGCCGCTATAACTGTCTGGAGGACGTGCGTAAAGAGGCCGTTAACGTCATCTGTCAATCCGTTTGAAATTCACAATCCGAGGCAAAGCCTCCTCCAGAAACAGTCGCTATAACTGTCTGGAGGACGTGCGTAAAGAGGCCGTTAATGTGGCGAGAGAGTCCGTTTAAAGCTCACAATGTGAGGCGAAACATCCTCCAGCAACAGCCGCTATAACTGTCTGGAGGACGTGCGTAAAGAGGCCGTTAACGTCATCTGTCAATCCGTTTGAAATTCACAATCCGAGGCAAAGCCTCCTCCACAAACAGCCGCTATAACTGTCTGGAGGACGTGCGTAAAGAGGCTGTTATTGTCATCTGTCAATCCGTTTTGAGCTCACAATCTGAGGGAAAGCATCCTCCAGAAACAGTCGCTGTGACAGTCTGGAGGACGTGCGTAAAGAGGCCGTACACATCATAATTTAATCCGTTGTATTGACATAATGCTGGGTCAAAAATCCTCCGCAAACAGCCGCTATAACTGTCTGGAGGACGTGCGTAAAGAGGCTGTTAACGTCATCTGTCAATCCGTTTTAAATTCACAATCTGAGGAAAAGCATTCTCCAGAAACAGTCGCTGTGACAGTCTGGAGGACGTGCGTAAAGAGGCCGTACACATCATAATTTAATCCGTTGTATTGACATAATGCTGGGTCAAAAATCCTCCGCAAACAGCCGCTATAACTGTCTGGAGGACGTGCGTAAAGAGGCTGTTAACGTCATCTGTCAATCCGTTTTAAATTCACAATCTGAGGGAAAGCATTCTCCAGAAACAGTCGCTGTAACTGTCTGGAGGACGTGCGTAAAGAGGCCGTACACATCATAATTTAATCCGTTTTATTGACATAATGCTGGGTCAAAAATCCTCCACAAACAGCCGCTGTGACAGTCTGGAGGACGCGCGTAAAGAGGCCGTTAACGTCATCTGTCAATCCGTTTTAAATTCACAATCCGAGGCAAAGCCTCCTCCAGAAACAGTCGCTATAACTGTCTGGAGGACGTGCGTAAAGAGGCCGTTAACGTCATCTGTCAATCCGTTTTAAATTCACAATCCGAGGCAAAGCCTCCTCCAGAAACAGTCGCTATAACTGTCTGGAGGACGTGCGTAAAGAGGCCGTTAACGTCATCTGTCAATCCGTTTTAAATTCACAATCCGAGGCAAAGCCTCCTCCAGAAACAGTCGTTGTAACTGCCTGGAGGACGCGCGTAAAGAGGCCGTTAACATAATCAGTTAATCCGTTTGAAAGTCATTTTCTAAGGCAGCGCTTCCCCGCAACACTCCGCTGTTGTCCGTCAAAACTCGGATCTCCCAGGCCCAGCCAGAACGCTCCATTCGCGGGGAAGAGACGTCCGCAACACACCGCTGTTGTCCGTCAAAAAATCGGATCACATAGGCCGAGCATAATGGCTTTAAATCGGATAAAGTACTTCCGCGTTGTCGCCTGTCTTTGCCGCCCTGGTAACCGGGAGTCGGGCCGAAATTATCTCCGTGGTGCCTTCACTTTTCCGGCCTTCTTGTAGTAAAGCTGTCGCTGTCTTTTCATGATAGACAGATTTTTGAAAAACCGGTTTCACAAAATGTGCGCAAGGTGGCTTGGTTACCCCCTACCAAAAGTGGTCACATCGGGATAGGCAAAAACCAATAAGCGCTGAAGGCTTCAGCGCTTATTGGTTTTTGCCTAGAGACACTCTGTCGTTTTTTGGAGGTTCGCGCCCCTGGAATTCTTGCAAGTCAGCGAAGCGCTGAAGCCTTCAGCGCTTCGTGTTGCCTAGAAACACTTTGGCGTTTTGCTGGGTTTTACGCCCCTGGAACTCTTGCGAGTCAGCGAAGCGCTGAAGCCTTCAGCGCTTCGTGTTGCCTAGAGACACTTTGGCGTTTTTCTGACTTTTACGCCCCTGGAACTCTTGCGACTCAACGAAGCGCTGAAGCCTTCAGCGCTTCGTGTTGCCTAGAGTCACGTCACATACGCGGCTGGGTTTTTTTTTCCCTTTTTCTTCCTTTTTCCGGGATTTTCGTGCCCCAGAGCATGCCTCTCTCCCTGGGATGCCTCCGACTGCTGCTCCATGCCCTCTCTCTCTCTCTCTCTCTCTCTCTCTCTCTCTCTCTCTCTCTCTCTCTCTCTCTCTCTCTCTCTCTCTCTCTCTCTCTCTCATCATCCCAGTTTAGGGCGCTTTTTCCGGGCATTAGCTCACGTAGCAACATCAGCACCATGGACAGCACCACGGACAGCGCCCTGGACGTCATTTACCAGGGAAAGGGGGCACATTTCCCGGATCTTTGACCTCCACCGCATCCCCTAGGCCCCTGCCAACACTGCCACAAGAGGGCCCGAAAAACGGATGGTGAGAAAGGGTAAATTCGGGCGTGGAAAGCACCCCCACTCTCATCTCACCCACACCCGGAAAACAGCACTTTTTCCGGGTGGGCCTCTTCCAGAGCATCCCTTGGGCTCCCCCCAACACTCCCACAAAATGACCCGAAAAAAAGAGGGTGGGAAAGGGTAAGTTCGGGCTGAAAAGCACCCAGACACACATCTCGCTCACGCCCGGAAAACAGCACTTTTTCCGGGTGACTCACCTCCAGAGCATCCCCTGGGCTCCCCCCAACACTCCCACAAAAGGGCCCGAAAAACGGATGGTGAGAAAGGGTAAATTCGGGCGTGGAAAGCACCCCCACTCTCATCTCACCCACACCCGGAAAACAGCACTTTTTCCGGGTGGGCCTCCTCCAGAGCAACCCCCTGGCACCCAGCAACACTCCCACAAAAGGACCCGAAAAAAAGAGGGTGAAAAAGGGTAAGTTTGGGCTGAAAAGCACCCAGACACACATCTCGCTCACGCCCGGAAAATGGCACTTTTTCCGGGTGACTCACATCCAGAGCATCCCCTGGGCTCCCAGCAACACTCCCACAAAAGGGCCCGAAAAACGGAGGGTGGGAAAGGGTAAATTCGGGCGTGGAAGGCACCCCCACTCTCATCCCTTCCACACCCGGAAAACGAGCACTTTTTCCGGGTGACTCACCTCCAGAGCATCCCCTGGGCTCCCCCCAACACTCCCACAAAAGGGCCCGAAAAACGGATGGTGAGAAAGGGTAAATTCGGGCGTGGAAAGCACCCCCACTCTCATCTCACCCACACCCGGAAAACAGCACTTTTTCCGGGTGGGCCTCCTCCAGAGCAACCCCCTGGCACCCAGCAACACTCCCACAAAAGGACCCGAAAAACGGAGGGTGGGAAAGGGTAAATTCGGGCGTGGAAAGCATCCCCACTCTCATCTCCTCCACACCCGGAAAAAGAGCACTTTTCCCGGGTGGGCCTCCTCCAGAGCATCCCCCTGGCACCCAGCAACACTGCCACAAAAGGGCCTGAAAAAAGAAGGGTGAGAAAGGCAAAGTCCGGGCTGAAGAGCACCCAGACACACATCTCGCTCACGCCCGGAAAAAAGCACTTTTTCCCCGGTAAAACACCTCCAGAGCATCCCCTGGGCTCCCCCCAACACTGACACAAAAGGGCTAGAAAAACAGAAGAGGAGAAAGGGTAAATTCGGGCGTGGAAAGCACCCCCACTCTCATCTCACCCACACCCGGAAAACAGCACTTTTTCCGGGTGGGCCTCCTCCAGAGCATCCCCCTGGCACCCAGCAACACTGCCACAAAAGGGCCTGAAAAAAGAAGGGTGAGAAAGGCAAAGTCCGGGCTGAAGAGCACCCAGACACACATCTCGCTCACGCCCGGAAAAAAGCACTTTTTCCGGATAAAACACCTCCACAGCATCCCCCTGGCACCCAGCAACACTGACACAAAACGGTCCGAAAAACAGAAGGGGAGAAAGGATAAATTCGGGTGTGGAAAGCACCCCCACTCTCATCTCATCCACACCCGGAAATAAGGCACCTATCCCGGCCACAGGACCTCCGCAGCATCCCCCTGGTCACCCTCCACCACCTCTGCTTAAAGCAGACCGAAATAGTGGGAGAAAGTGTGGGAAAAGCACTCCCACAGCACCAGCCTCATCCACTCATCCACACCCGGAAATCAGGCACCTTTCCCGGCCACAGGACCTCCGCAGCATCTCCCTGGTCACCCAGCATCACCTCTGCTTAAAGCAACCCGAAATAGTGGGAGAAAGTGTGTGAAAAGCACTCACACAGCACCAGCCTCATCCACTCATCCACACCCGGAAATCAGGCACCTTTCCTGGCCACAGGACCTCCGCAGCACCCCCCTGGTCACCCAGCATCACCTCTGCTTAAAGCAGACCGAAATAGTGGGAGAAAGTGTGAGAAAAGCACTCCCACAGCACCAGCCTCATCCACTCATCCACACCCGGAAATCAGGCACCTATCCCGGCCACAGGACCTCCGCAGCATCCCCCTGGTCACCCTCCATCACCTCTGCTTAAAGCAGACCGAAATAGTGGGAGAAAGTGTGTGAAAAGCACTCCCACAGCACCAGCCTCATCCACTCATCCACACCCGGAAATCAGGCACCTTTCCTGGCCACAGGACCTCCGCAGCACCCCCCTGGTCACCCAGCATCACCTCTGCTTAAAGCAGACCGAAATAGTGGGAGAAAGTGTGAGAAAAGCACTCCCACAGCACCAGCCTCATCCACTCATCCACACCCGGAAATAAGGCACCTATCCCGGCCACAGGACCTCCGCAGCATCCCCCTGGTCACCCTCCATCACCTCTGCTTAAAGCAGACCGAAATAGTGGGAGAAAGTGTGTGAAAAGCACTCCCACAGCACCAGCCTCATCCACTCATCCACACCCGGAAATCAGGCACCTTTCCTGGCCACAGGACCTCCGCAGCACCCCCCTGGTCACCCAGCATCACCTCTGCTTAAAGCAGACCGAAATAGTGGGAGAAAGTGTGAGAAAAGCACTCCCACAGCACCAGCCTCATCCACTCATCCACACCCGGAAATAAGGCACCTATCCCGGCCACAGGACCTCCGCAGCATCCCCCTGGTCACCCTCCATCACCTCTGCTTAAAGCAGACCGAAATAGTGGGAGAAAGTGTGTGAAAAGCACTCCCACAGCACCAGCCTCATCCACTCATCCACACCCGGAAATCAGGCACCTTTCCTGGCCACAGGACCTCCGCAGCACCCCCCTGGTCACCCAGCATCACCTCTGCTTAAAGCAGACCGAAATAGTGGGAGAAAGTGTGAGAAAAGCACTCCCACAGCACCAGCCTCATCCACTCATCCACACCCGGAAATAAGGCACCTTTCCCGGCCACAGGACCTCCGCAGCACCCCCCTAGTCACCCACCAACACCTCTGACTCAAGCTCCCACCAAAAACGGGGAAAAAATAAAAAATAGCCCTCCAAAAACACCCCCCCCCAACCGGACCCACCCCCACCCGGCCACCCCTCACCAAAAGCCCGCAGAGACACCTCCGGCAGCTACCCTTCTAACCCCGTCTCCAGGCGGTCCCGGGCCCCCACACTTAAGCACCCTCTCTGGGTTAAAACCAAAACTCCGACCGTTCAGGACGTTCATGCCCCTGGTAATTTAGTTTCGTGCCCCTGGTAGATGGGAGAGAAGCGCTAAAGCCTTCAACTAGCCGAGCTAGAGCCTCCAAAGCGGCCTCCACAACCACAATACAGGGCCTGGAGGTCAGTTTGCTGGTTTTTTTCTAAGTGTAATTCCAAACTGCAACTCTCACTTTGTCCACAGGATGGCGACATTGGACTGCAAGTGAGCTCCAAGCGGTTGAATGTAAATGATTTATCCGGCCTTATGACCCTAAAAACGGACACTTTTACACATATAAGCTGGATGAAATACATTTCACGTGGTCCTGGTCCTCTGAGCGAGTACCAGAGAGCTAGGCAGAGCCAGGCTATGTCCCTAGGCCGAGCTGGAGCCTCCAAAGCGGCCTCCACAACCACAATACAGGGCCTGGAGGTCAGTTTGCTGGTTTTTTTCTAAGTGTAATTCCAAACTGCAACTCTCACTTTGTCCACAGGATGGCGACATTGGACTGCAAGTGAGCTCCAAGCGGTTGAATGTAAATGATTTATCCGGCCTTATGACCCTAAAAACGGACACTTTTACACATATAAGCTGGATGAAATACATTTCACGTGGTCCTGGTCCTCTGAGCGAGTACCAGAGAGCTAGGCAGAGCCAGGCTATGTCCCTAGGCCGAGCTGGAGCCTCCAAAGCGGCCTCCACAACCACAATACAGGGCCTGGAGGTCAGTTTGCTGGTTTTTTTCTAAGTGTAATTCCAAACTGCAACTCTCACTTTGTCCACAGGATGGCGACATTGGACTGCAAGTGAGCTCCAAGCGGTTGAATGTAAATGAATTATCCGGCCTTATGACCCTAAAAACGGACACTTTTACACATATAAGCTGGATGAAATACATTTCACGTGGTCCTGGTCCTCTGAGCGAGTACCAGAGAGCTAGGCAGAGCCAGGCTATGTCCCTAGGCCGAGCTGGAGCCTCCAAAGCGGCCTCCACAACCACAATACAGGGCCTGGAGGTCAGTTTGCTGGTTTTTTTCTAAGTGTAATTCCAAACTGCAACTCTCACTTTGTCCACAGGATGGCGACATTGGACTGCAAGTGAGCTCCAAGCGGTTGAATGTAAATGAATTATCCGGCCTTATGACCCTAAAAACGGACACTTTTACACATATAAGCTGGATGAAATACATTTCACGTGGTCCTGGTCCTCTGAGCGAGTACCAGAGAGCTAGGCAGAGCCAGGCTATGTCCCTAGGCCGAGCTAGAGCCTCCAAAGCGGCCTCCACATCCACAATACAGGGCCTGGAGGTCAGTTTGCTGGTTTTTTTCTAAGTGTAATTCCAAACTGCAACTCTCATTTTGTCCACAGGATGGCGACATTGGACTGCAAGTGAGCTCCAAGCGGGTGACTGTAAATGATTTATCCGGCCTTATGACCCTAAAAACGGACACTTTAACACATATAAGCTGGATGAAATGCATTTCACGTGGTCCTGGTCCTCTGAGCGAGTACCAGAGAGCTAGGCAGAGCCAGGCTATGTCCCTAGGCCGAGCTGGAGCCTCCAAAGCGGCCTCCACATCCACAATACAGGGCCTGGAGGTCAGTTTGCTGGTTT
>NW_027176716.1:0-29685 GCF_023349555.1 Cebidichthys violaceus
ACTATAATAGTACATAGTACTCACCACTCTGGGCTGTCTGTGGGCCCCAGGAAACGTTTTCAATCGAATGACATTAAAGAGCCCAGAAAGTGAAAGATGAGTCACACTGAGGTGCCTCCTGCGTCTCCCATTCATTTGTTATAAGATACACAAAACACAACTCCTCTTCATTTCTAATGCAGTTGATGTCAAATCATATCTAATCCAGTTTCGCTGCCCTTCCCTTATGACTCATTGCTCTCAAGTATTTCCCCAATCTCAACCATATTGTATTGTGTGTGTGTGTGTGTGTGTGTGTGTGTGTGTGTGTGTGTGTGTGTGTGTGTGTGTGTGTGTGTGTGTGTGCGTGCGTGCGTGCGTGCGTGCGTGCGTGCGTGCGTGCGTGCGTGCGTGCGTGCGTGTGTGCGCGTGCGCAGGAGGTGCTGGAGTCGTGTCAGACTCGCGTGTCAAAGCTGGAGCTCCAGCAGCAGCAGCAGCAGACGGTGCAGGTGGAGAACACCGACGCCAAGGTGCTGCTGGGGAAGTGCATCAACATCATGCTGGCCATAGTCACCGTGATCTTGGTGTGCGTTTCCACAGCGGCCAAGTTCACCGCCCCGCTGCTGCGCAGCCGCCTCCACCTGGCGCTCACCTGCGTGGGCGTGGCCGTGCTGGCGCTGCTGTGGAAGAACTGGGAACATTTACAGAGCGTTTTGGAACGATTTCTCCTCCCGCACTGACTCGAGGGTGCGTAAAACGAGACCGTGAAAGCAGACGACCAGGTTTTTTTTTTTTTCGTGAGGTGTGTCGAGTTTACATGTAGCCTTTTACACCAGCCCTTGTTGTGGGCTCCACGTGATTGGTTCATGGCTTTCTGTTTTGCATGTCTCAATGGGGTCCACAGAAAAGCCTTTCACACCTCCACTGTAATTCCAACACACAGATGTAAGCTGATATAAGTTATAACTGAGATCCACAACGTGCTGTCGACAAGGCTGAAGGTGCAAACTTTGACACAACGCCGACAGCGAGAAGATGAATCAACTGGAATTGATCGGCCATATTATTGGCTTTTGGATTCCCCATCTGGATTCTGGATCGCAGCAACAAGAAGACACTAAAATCTAAATAAAGAGGATTTGATCGGTGCGTGGAAATACAGTCTTTTTTTAAAGGGACGTGTATCTGTTGAAGCACCACCTCACCCCTCTGAACACACTCTCACTGGCTGCATGTGGCCAGTCAAGCAGTCCTGAACACCAACCAGCTGTGACATCACAAAGACACGTCCACCTGAAGGTTGATTTGTACTGTGTACTGATCTGTCCTGTATTTATGTCATGTTCTTTCTCATTTAAGACATTTTATAAGCTGTTGTTTTAAACTGTGGGTTGTGTTTTGTGTGTGAGTGTACTGTACGTCTGCTTGTTTGTGTCTCCACTGTGTTCCACACAAAGTTTGCTTTCTTGGAGAGAGTTTGGTGAAAACATTAACGCCACTAACGTCTAGCTATGAAGCTAGAGCTAGGAGATGATTAGCTTAGCATAAAGACTGGAAACGAGTTTAAACAGCTAGCCTGGCTCACTAATTAACATGTTATATATGTTATTTAAATACAATTTGTGCTTTTATGTGCAGGACTGTGTCTTGGATAGAAGCATTAACTTTCTGTCACCTGTTGTTTTTACACCATCAGAGTTTTGCTCATAGGCAGATCTTGTTGCCTTTGGACAGAACCAGGCTAGCCGTTTCCCCCCCGTTTCCAGTCTTTGAGCTAAGCTAAGCTAACCGTCCGCTGGTTCTACTCATTTAACTCTGTAAGAAAGCGTATAAGCATTTTTCCCAAAATGTCAAACTATTCCTCTTTAAAGGAAGTCGTTTAAACTGCCTCCTGTCTTGTTGATGCTTTGGGGTTTTCGTCATGTAAAATCCGTTTCATGTTTTTCGGGTAACGTCTGAGTTGACGTGCTTTTCTCAGCTCCAAAGATTGCAGCTTTAGCATCGACCAGCTAGCCTGTAAACTGTGAGGAAGGCCGACAAGATTAGAGAAAAGCTCTAGCATGTTTTGGCTTTTTATTGAATTGCCTTTTTATTTTTTTTCCCGAGGTGAACAGAACAAATTAACTGTTGTGTAAAGCCTTCGATGTCGTGCTGCGTTCAAGTCCTGTGGGAACAGTCCTGACTTGAAAGAATTCCCACCTGATGAAACTTGTATTTAAGCTGCGGGGAGACAGTGATTGATTACTGCTACTACATTTCAATCGCCCGTAATAATTCCCTTCAGCCTTTTCACACTAGACAGCTGAGAAGTGACTCATTGGAGATGAAACTAGCACACAACATCCTGCCCTGCCATCAGATTTTAAGAAGTATGAATTGTAATGACTGAAATGTCAGTAACCTAGAAGAAGTGATAATATAAACCCCTTTGTGACTGTTTTTCCCACGTGACTTGAATGCACCATTACAGACTTCACAGAGGAAAGTGAACTATGTAGCTCTGTGCTCTGTAACCCTGTATCACTGTGATGATGGGGGGCGGGGGGGGTGAACTGGGACTGAAGCCTTGTCAGTTTATTTTATTCTTTGTCTTCTGTTTGCGTCCCTTCTAAAGCCAAATATGGAGATTTTTAAGGCACAAACGCCTTTTTGAGTAACACTGAAATTGCTTTTTTAAAATATTTTTTAGTTTTCGTACCATCAGTCTTTGGTGGTTTTCAAATTGGCTCAAAATCTTTTTATCTGCTCTTCAGGAGAGACATGCACCTCCTCTCCAAAGCTGTAAGTCCATGATGTATATTTTCGTATTCCTGTCTCTTCTATGTGCATTAGTTTCTGGTTATGGGGTTCCATAACGTTATCTTATTTTCAAATGAGAAAATAAATCAGATTTTGTTTAAAGATCGTTCCAGATTTTCTGTTTCCTACTTGTCCTTTTTTTACATTCCCGACATCCATTATACATTATCCATCGGACTGTGTGATGTAAGGACCGAGATCAAACCACTCAGCATCTTCAGGAATTCATACATAAAAATGGGTCTAAATGACTTTGAGTGGAAGAAAACCCTCTAAAGTATGTTGTTATAGTACTTACTATAAAGAATGTTATATATATTTTTGTTTCGCTTCAGTAAGAAGTATTTGCTGTTCCTATTAAAACCTCACATACTACATTTTATTTTTGATTAATTCTTTATTGCTTTCCTATTACTTTTACTTATATTTGTTTGATAAGTCAAATAATAAGCAATATCTCAAAAATTACATTTTCTCTTTCACATCCTCCCTTCATATTGTAGCTCATTAAAGAAATAGTAAAATGTATAATAATATAATATATTTGCTTTCTTCTCAAGATATGAGAAGATTGATACCACTAATCTACAGTCAGGAGACTTTATAATTTATCTTAGCATAAACAGCTAGCCTGGCTCCGCGCCCTAAAGCTCACAGATTAACATGTTGTATCTTGTTTATCTAATCATAGAAATCAATCTATTTCTGTGGTTTAATCTGTACAAAAATGAAGGTGTGAAAACAACATTTTGCGGTGTTATGAGTAATTATCTAACAGACTATTTTTGGTCCAGTGACTTCCTGGACTAAAGGTTACTGTGCATGGCCCAAATCTTTTACATTAAGCAGACACACAGAGTGGTATCAAGCTTCTCATCTGATGATTTAGAATAAAAATTAATACGCATATCTCCTATAACGTACAACTGTTCGTTCAAACTACTTAAGGCTTGAGAGAGACGAGGATCAGACAGATTGAGTTGTTGGCTGTCATGGAAAAACAAATCAGTGTGTCATGATGAACGGAGGCAAGCACAGTGTTTGTGGTTGTCAGATGTGGTTAGTGTGGACATGGAGACTATAGCAACTGATTAAATAGAACATTCCAAGGACATCTAATTACTTTCTTAATGCTCCTTTGTCAACGCTGTGTTTGAAATGCAGTTTCTGGCAAGCGGACATGTTTTTAAGCTTTATTAGTAGAGCAGTTGTTTCATAAAGTGAATTTATGGTTCGTTTAACATCCAGGATCTTTATTGCCTGATTATAAATGCTTCATTTAATATATAGTACTGAAAATTAAATCAAGTGCAAGTCAGTTATTTTAGTAATTCCATTTTATGTTTATTTATACTACTGCTCCACAACATTATAGGAACAATTTTACTCTTTACTCCACTATATATATATATATATATATATATATATATATATATATATATATATATATATATATATATATATATATATTTAATTTCTGAAATGACTCATTCTGCATTATGAGTACTTTTGCTTTTGGTACTTTAAGTGTACGCTGATGCTAAAATGTTTTGTGCTTTTACACAAATACAAGTTCTAATGCAGGGCTTTTACTTGCAACAGAGTATTTCTACATTGTGGTATTACTAGTTTTACTAAAGTACTAGATCTGAACACTTCCTCCACCTCTGAAGATCACTAAACTCAATGCAGGTGCATCTTGAAATACATTTCAGGTGTTTTTTTAATTAACTCCACTCTTGATTTGATTTGGGGAGAATACTTTCCCATCCCAGAAATATTTCATAAATGGAGAAGATTATATGTGTTTTATGGAGGTAGAATATTTGTATTCAGATTCTGTTTTCAGACACTGTTTTGCCCCTTTTTCTTTCCTCATGCTCTTTGCTCCGTTTCTGTTTCTAAAACCTAGAGGAGACTGCCCCCTAGCGGTAAGGTGTGAGCAGTGTCTCCAAATCACACAAATGTCTCTCACAAATGTGTTTAATGGAGAGTAAACGGTGTTTTTGACGGAGTAGTGCTCGCGCTGGCGCTCGCCTGTAGAGACTTCTCCTGACGAGGACGCGCAAGCTCGGCCCCGAGCTGAATCTATTTGAGGACACTGATTGGCTAAATTGTATGTCACTCATTTATATCTGTAATCGGCAAATGAGGAGGGGCGCTCAAGGTGGGGCCACGCCCTCTATTGGCCAACCGTCACTGTAATATCACGACACCACGAAGTTAGCAATACAGCGCTAGTCGGAGTTTGGATGGAGAGTAAACGGTGTATTTGACGGAGTTTGTCTGGAGGAAAAGTTGCTGTCGTTGTGTGAAAATGTCTAAAGTCCAAACGCTTTGAACCGAGTGGACTGTGTTGGTTCGCTTCATTTAAAACGTCCAGATTGGCTCCTGGTGTCCTACGGAGCTAATTAAGTTAGCATGCTAGCAGGAAGTGGACGGAGCCGAACGTAAACTAGCAACACAGCCTAGGTCAGAGTGCGCAAACAGGGTTTTTTTTAACGGTTAGTTTGTCTGGAGGAAAGGTTTCTGTGATTAGTGAAAATGTCTCGACGCCAAATGCTGACATCTTTAGTCAACCAGCGACTAACTGCGGCTGAGGAAGAGATATGTGGTCTGTTTGAAAGAACGATGGCAGAGTATGAGGAGGAACGTTCTAGTTCAAAAGAGCAGAACGAGCGACAACGGAAACTACTGGACGCTGTTTTCAACCCTGAAGCCCGGATACAAAGAGCAGGTTGATTCACTTTATTTCTTCTCTCAGTTATCAAACACTGTTTATTCCAAGTGACAATAAAGTGATTTGGTCCAAGTAGTGCAATTGTGAACCTATGTTTTGTATTGTGTATTTGTCTTGAATAAAAACGTAGTACCAAATACATCAAGATAAGAGCCATCACAAGTAGTTCACTCATTTAATCTTCAAGAAAGAATATACACATATATTGTTATGCTGTAACAACATTTTAATAAGTTTGATACAGTACAATTTAAAAAAATAAATAAATGTGGCAAAACAAATACTCCTTGAATAACTACACCACATCTTCCTGCAAAATATGAATTAATAAATTGACAATCCTAATTTTTTCCATAGCTGTGTTTTGGGATTTTTTAAATACTTTATAGAATATGGCCTCAAGCAGAACTGTGTCCTGGGGTGAACACACCTTTTCAGGCTCTATAAGTTACAATAACTCGATTTGTATCTGTTAAGCGCATACATTTTATTTTGGGAATCGGCAAAAAAAAAGTACCTCTGTTCCAGGCTTGGAACCTTTACTTGTGAGGTCATTGCTGCTGCTCTTCTGATCTTTGCCAGTGTTCAGAGTTGACTTTGCTCTCTTTGGAACTGGACCAGTTGGTGGAGCAGTGTGGGGCTTTGCGCCGTCTCTCTTTGCCCAACCCTCCTGAGATTGAGTGATGTCTTTTGGTAGCGTGGGTTTAAGAAGCAACTGCTCAGAGAAGTTATGAGACATGATGTGTTCTCTGTATCTTCCTGTAGAGAGCCATACATTTTTCTGACAAAAGCCCCTGGTCTCAGTTGCCTCTGCTTTTTCAGAATTGACTGTTTAACGATACCAAACCATCTCTCCACGTGGCAGTTTGTGTCCCTTGTTTTACTGGGACCAAAGGTGTCTTGTTCTGTGTCAGATGCATACCTTTTCAAGTTCCCCAACAGCAGACCACTCCAAAGGGGAAACATGCCTAGGTAGCTCTCAAAAAGGACATCAACTATGCCTGGGCAGAAGTATGGGTTTTCTTCATGTGGTGTCTTGGCATCCTCTTTTTCAAGCTCTCCTGTACCTCCTCCAAGACTTTCTTGAATTCAGAAGTGAAGGGAGATCTGCCAACAATTGAGTGGGCATTTTTCCTTTCTTCATCATCTTCCTCCCAAGCCAGGGGGCTGTCCTGTAACATTTCTGTCTCTTCCATGTCGGTAATCTTGCATTTCTTCATTAAATCCTGCATGGCCTTCAGATTAATCAGGACAGTATTGGTGTTGTGTTTACCCATTAAGACAGCACACAGTGAGCGGAAGACTTTGAGTGCTGTGGTCATCGAGGTGGTGTTTTGCAATCTGGCAAATCCAAATGTTGCCAATTCCTTCAAGCCTTTGTCTGCTGTTTTTCTCCCAATTGACTGAGTGACAGCTTTGAGCGCGTGTGCAGAGCATACGTGAAGCACTGTATACATTCTTATTTCCTTCCATGTCTTCAGTTTTGAACAAGTAGCAAAAGCCCTGTCCAAGTAGCTGACAATGCTCTCCTTGTTGAATGACAGAAGAACACTTTGAAGTAATGCCCAGCTGTAGTCTGTTTCAACCTGGTGTACTCTTAGTTTTGTGTACTGTGACAGTTTTCGGATGAACTGCATTAGCCAGAATGTGATTGGTGGTATTGTCAGCATTTCACAGACTGGGAGGGGAGGTGCATTCCGACCACCTCCAGGAAGAGTGAGAGAGTAGTAAAGGAGTCTTTTAGTCTGCCCAGGAACTTTGGATGCAATATTACCTGTAGTGACATTTTTGCCATGTGACTATTGATGACCACATTGCTGCTGGTGCATTGTAATCTTTACAATTTGTGTCGGCATGTCTGTTTTGTAACTGATCACAGGGAGTGTAAGAGGGAATGATGGCAGGGAAATAAAGTGTACGTACAGGAGACTATTTGCTCAGTACTAACATTTCTTTATTACGTCTCTGTGTGTGTTTACTGTTTTCCTGCAGACGTCCAGCAGCTGTTATTGGTTAAAGAAGAGGTTCCCCCTGAGCAGCAGGAGTGGAGCTCCAGTCTGGACCCAGAGCTCCCACACATTAAAGAGGAACAGGAGGACCCAGAGCTCCCACACATTGAAGAGGAACAGGAGGACCCAGAGCTCCCACACATTGAAGAGGAACAGGAGGACCCAGAGCTCCCACACATTAAAGAGGAACAGGAGGACCCAGAGCTCCCACACACTAAAGAGGAACAGGAGGACCCAGAGCTCCCACACACTGGTCCAGAGTTCCTCTTTAGTCAGGAGGGTAAGCAGCTTCAAGGTCTGGAGGAGTCTGATGTCAAGTTCTCATTCACTCCTGTGAAGAGTGAAGATGATGAAGAGGAAGCTCAGTCCTCACAGCTTCATGAAAGACAAACTGAACAGATGGAAACAGAAGCTGATGGAGAGGACTGTGGAGGACCAGAACCAGACAGGAACTCAGATCCAGATAGACATCAAGGACCAGATACTGATGAGAAGACTGGAGACTCTTCTGACACTGATGACACTGATGATTGGAAGGAGACCAGAGAACGTCAGTTAGGTTTAAACTATTTGAAACCTGATGAAGTTTCTGTCAGTGATCCAAGATGTAGTGCTGGTAGGAAACTATTTACATGCTCTGAGTGTGAGAAAACATTTGGCAATAATCAACATCTGAAGACACACATGAGAATCCACACAGGAGAGAAACCTTACAGCTGCACAGTTTGTAAGAGATCTTTTAACAACACTTCACATTTAAAGAGACACATGAGAATCCACACATGAGAGAAACCTTACAGCTGCACAGTTTGTAAGAGATCTTTTAACCAGTCTTCAAGTTTAAAGACACACATGAGAATCCACACATGAGAGAGAGGCTATTTCTTGGTTGGTAAATTTATTAGTTTGGACTAAACTAAAAAAATTACTCTCATCTGTTACACGTAAATGTATTAGTTTTTCTCAAATTATATTTATGATTTGGTTGAAACCTAAAATTTTATTAAATACAAATCAAAATATTACTTTGGAAAAAGTAAAAAAAAAATACATTCACACAAAGAAAAAGTATTATTTGTTATAAAGACCATAGACAATTTTTTTACTTTGATACAACTTAATTTTTTATTTTGGGAAAACCTTATATTTTGTATTACATAAAAGCACAATTTTTACTTTAGATTAAACTAATTAAAACACTTTTGTGTTACAGGTAATTTTATAAATTGTGTTCTCAAGTTATATTTCTGTTTTAGTACAAGCTATCATTTTAATTACACAATAGTCACGTGTGTGTGTGTGTGTGTGTGTGTGTGTGTGTGTGTGTGTGTGTGTGTGTGTGTGTGTGTGTGTGTGTGTGTGTGTGTGTGTGTGTGTGTGTGTGTGTGTGTGTGTGTGTGTGTGTGTGTGTGTGTGTGTCAAAAAAATGCAAAAATAAATCAAAATATATGGTGTCTGTAAAATAATATCTGTGAAAAGGTGTAAATATTTATATTTATACTATGGGAAATTAAAAAATAAATAAATAAATTACAAATAAATGACAGTACGTGAGTATCCATATTATGTTTGTTATGTAAAAAGACATATGCAAATATATATGTTCGGTGTTAGACATGTTTTTTATGTATCATCCACACCACCAGGTGGCGACAGTGAGCGTGACTTTATTTTGGCGCAAAGCGGAAGTCGTCACAACTGTCCGCCTCAAAGAAAGTTGAACATTGAGCGGCGACCTGTATTTTGAGCTGAGATAGTAACGTTATCGATTAATCTATTAAACGCGTTTTTTGTTGATTGATTTAGACGTATGTCATACTTATAACTGAAGGACTTAATTCCGTACTTAAGTTAGCGGTTCAAAGTGGAAAACCGCGAAGAAGTCAAACACTGGAATGATTGCTATCCTGTTAGCTAGCTAGCTGATGTTAGCAAGTGAAGCTAAACCGTTAGCTAGCACTGACTTCACTTTAAATTCACGCTAGGTTGTTTTTTCTAAATTGCCGACTAGTTTCTCGATTAACTTCCATTTTAAATGGATGAGCACAAGGAGAACATTCACACCGAGGACGTCAACGTGAAGATGTCTAACACGAGAGAAGATGAGAAGGTTGGTGGATGCACTGAGCTAACGTTAGCTTCATGCTACACCGTTGAAATACTGTTTATGTTTCTGAGATGCTAACAATTCAACGCCAAAATGAACGCAGATATTAGCATAAAGATATTCAAGTATCAAAAGTTAAAGTACTCCTTGTGCAGAATCACCCATTTCAGAATAATGTGTTATATTATTGGACTGTAATCATTGATGCATTCATGTGTAAGCATATTGTTTAGTTTCAGCAACCACAAGGTGATGAAAACATTTGTTATATGTGACATACGATGCAATGACTTGTTTTTACCTTCATGACATACTATACTATGACTTTTTACCTTTATTATGACTTTTTACTTTATTATGACATACTATGACTTTTTACTTTATTATGATATACTATGACTTTTTACTTTATTATGACATACTATACTATGACTTTTTACTTTATTATGACGTACTATACTATGACTTTTTATTTTATTATGACATACTATACTATGAGTTGTTTTTCTCATCTTCATGACATTCTGTCATATAACATTTTTATGATGGACTGTACTATGACATTTTATGACATACAATTACTTTTTAAATGCTACATTTATGAAAAACTATACTATGACTGTTTATTACTCTTACTATAGTAATTCACCAAATCTATTTAGTGGAGCAAAGAGTACAATATTTCCTATTAATATAATGAAGTACAACTACATACGATGCAAATACTCAAGTTATATATTCCATCTTTGTGTCCTAGCACGTTTTAATCCATATTCTATCAAAGCTGACCTGCACGCCTGCATGTTTACTCCTCTGTGTGTTATGTTTCTGTCCCACATTATGAATAATATAACTCGTCTTCAGGTGAAGCCTTGCAGCAGGATATGTCCCGATGAGGAATCTGCTCCTCAGGTGTCCCCGTCTCAGTCCAACAGTGACTTCAGTCATCCGGTGTACAAAGAGATCGCTCAGGCTAACGGACACATCAACCGCATGACCAAGGAGGAGCTTCGGATCAAGTTAGCAGCGCTGCAGCTCGACACCAGGTAACGCCGACCAAAGAGTACATACAACTAATAAAGAATAGAAGTAAAGGTAGAAACAGAACATTTGACCGCAGGGCTCGGTGCTCAGTTCATAAACATTTCTACATCCAGTTTTGACAGCTCTCTCTCTCTCTCTCTCTCTCTCTCTCTCTCTCTCTCTCTCTCTCTCTCTCTCTCTCTCTCTCTCTCTCTCCTCTCTCTCTCTCTCTCTCTCTCTCTCTCTCTCTCTCTCTCTCTCTCTCTCTCTCTCTCTCTCTCTCTCTCTCTCTCTGTGTGTGTGTGTGTGTGTGTGTGTGTGTGTGTGTGTGTGTGTGTGTGTGTGTGTGTGTGTGTGTGTGTGTGTGTGTGTGTGTGTGTGTGTGTGTGTAAAGAGGTGTGAAGGATGTGATGAAGAAGAGGTTGAAGAGCCACTACAAGAAGCAGAAGTTGATGCAGTCCCCCGGTGAGGGGGGGCCCACCGACACCTTCTACGACTACATCTGCGTGGTGGACTTTGAAGCGACGTGTGAGGAGGATAATCCTTCAGACTTCCACCATGAAATCATTGAGTTCCCCATGGTCCTCATCAACACGCACACCTTAGAAATTGTAAGTAGAGTTTGAGATGCTCCGTTTTTAACCTGTGGGGGGCGACTTCTGTAGTTACGAGTGTTGTTGTTGTTTTTTTGTTATTTGCTTTGCAGGTGGACTCCTTTCAGGAATATGTGAAACCAGAGACGAACCCACAGCTTTCAGACTTCTGTGTGAAGTTAACGGGGATAACACAGGTGGGTTGAACCCGCTCTGATATCGGCGTCATCAACACGTGATCGGGAGTTCTTCTGTTATTGAATCCTCTGTTGTTTTGTTGAGCAGAAAATGGTGGACGAGGCAGACCTGTTTCCAGAAGTCCTCCAGCGGGTTGTCGCTTGGCTTCAGGAGAGGGAGCTCGGGACGAAGTACAAATACGCCATCCTCACCGACGGGTGTGTTTGAGTTCTGTGAAGAAGAATTTGTGTCTCTTCTCGTCCCTTTAGTGAAATCTTTACACCGCTCTCTTTTCTACCTCTTCTTCAGGGCCTGGGATATGAGCAAGTTCCTCAACATCCAGTGCCGGATTAGCAGGATCCGATACCCTCACTTTGCAAAGAAGTGGATCAACATCAGGAAATCATACGGAAACTTCTACAAGGTTTGTGTTTTTAATATGAGAGACTCAATGTTACGGTCTTTATTTCACAATGAACCCTCAAGAAGGTATACAAGTTATTCATAAAAGAACAAAATAGAAATAAAGAAAATGTTCAATGCGGTCCCAATTAGAAACGGCAGCAAACCACCAACCAGCTGTCTCCCCCACCCCCCCCAGGTCCCGCGCACACAGACGAAGCTGAGCACCATGTTGGAGAAGTTGGGTCTGAAGTACGAAGGCCGCCCTCACTCTGGGCTGGACGACTCGCGCAACATCGCCCGGATAGCTCTGCGCATGCTGCAGGACGGCTGTCAGCTGCGCGTCAACGAACGCATGCACGCCGGCCAGCTGCTCTCCGTCCCCAGCTCGGCTCCTGTGGAAGGAGCCCCCCCACCACATAACCCCCGCAGCAGAGACTAGACCAGGACCTGACGACGGTCCTACAGGACAGCTCAGCGTTTAACCCCTGTGAGTTAAGAGAGAAAAACAAATCCAAAGCACTTTTACAGTCTTAATGTCAAGTTGTACTTTTTGTTTTGGAGCTGAAACGCTGTAGTTCGTTAAGGGTATAAATGGGGGTCAACATTTTGATTTAAGATTCACATGCAAGGCTTCCTCTCTGACCACAGCTCCATATATTTTTACACCAGATGTCTAAAAACAGAGATCATACCAGTGTGTTGTGGGAGGATCTTCCTATTTCATTGTTGTCAGTGTGTCAAACCTTCGTCTCCCTGCCTTATCAAGCTGCTAATATTCACACAATTTGATTATAGTGTTACATTTAGTTGTCCCATGATGTGAATTTTGTTTTATTTCAGGTTTTGCTTCCAAGAAATACAACTCTTTGAAAACATTGGATAGTTGTCATTCTTGTGGCAGTAAAATTATATCGTGTCAGTTTTAAAACCATTGTGCAAATACGAAACACAAGGATCTACATGCGTTGCTGCCGCTGCTGCTACACATAATACCAGAGCCATAACATCACACCGAGTAGTGAGGACACGCTGTCTGTCGTTGTGCAAATACAGCACAGGTGTTCATTTGACAAGTGAACCGCTAACGCGTCTGTTGTTGGTGCTGTAAGAGTTCAGCCTGTGTTGTAGGATTCTGTCATCTTTTGTAATGATCTTATTTCATGGAGGATGCTCTATTTTAACAAGAACAAATATTCTTCTGAATGCCAAATATATCAAATAAAAAAAATGTTTCTCTGTTCTTGTAAATCATCTTTGTCCAAGTTTGTCATGTATGGTATCGAGTGAAGAACTTTTTTTTGTTCTTTATGGGTTACCAGCTCAGGGAAACCTTGAACATTTAAAATGAATCTGGTATTAAAGTCCCCATCAGGCAGCTCAACGTCCTGACGCTCCACCAAAAACAAAACAAAAGACAGACGCTTCAGTTACTTGATTTTCAAATAGAAGTTTAATATTTGTTCGTATGCACAAACAAAACCACTCACAAATGTTTTTGGTCCACAAATGTTTAATATCGTTGGGATTATTCAGTACGTATAAATTGCTTCTGTCAAATATGTTTAAATATTTAAATACAAAGGTTTTAATATCTTATACAGCTACATCGTTCAATATTCTCTACACATTCTTGGTTTCGAGCACTGAGGTCACATTGGCTTTTAGTGGTTTCCTTTGAGACTCGTTACTTCAATACTTTAATGGTCTTTGGCAGCAGTACAGCTTATTTCACTTGTTAAAGGTTTTTTTTTGGCACAGCTGTCCAATATGAATGTTAAGTTGTTGGCGCTGACAGTGTCAAAGATATTACAGTGTTTGGTCCTAAAAGCTATAAAATACTCAGGGAATTATCTGAAAGCATCATTGAAATGCTTTAAAACATTTGGCACCTTTTTAAAATCCCAGCCAGTACACACGATGAGGGTAAAGAGTTTGAGGCGGGCGATCATCACGCACAGGTGCTGTACAGCGTCACTTTGTAGCTGATCTCCTCCAGGATCCGTCGCACCGTTTGCTCCAACTCCACCAGCTCTGCAGCTTTGGCCTCCAGGATGAGCTGGTTGGCCTCATAAGAACTTTCCAACTCTGAAAGCACAGTAAACTATGACTTATGAAAGAAAAACAAAAAAGTCATAGTATAGTATGTCGAAAACAATAAAAAAAAACAGTCATAGTATAGTATGTAAATGAAAATACTGTAAACATCTGAGGGCTACCTCCGAGTCTCTGCAGCTTGCTGCTGCTCTGGGCGAGCAGCTCTTTGGCTTCCTGCTGCAGTTCGTCCGCTCTCCTCCTCGCCTGCAGCACCGACTCCCCTTTAACCTCCACCAGGTCCTCCACTTCCACTAATTTGTCTTTCACCTCCACGTCAAACTCCTTCACACACAAAGAGAAACGAAGCAGCGTTACTGGGAGAACAGCAGCAGAAAATGCTCCTTTCTTCACCTTGTTAGACTGATGAAAAGTGGCCCTCATTACAGAAAATCCAAACGTAAGGTGTGTGTGTGTGTGTGTGTGTGTGTGTGTGAGCGACCTGCTGGGCCTCCTCTGCGTTCAGTCTGGCCTGGTCCGTGGTCCAGTCGGCCGTCTCCGCCATGCGGTTCACCTCCCGGCTGTTCTGTCTCAGCAGGCCGACCTCCCTCTCCAGCTGAACCAGACGACCCGTGGTGTTACTGAGCTTCAGCTCCGACATGGCCGTCTCCGACTCCACCTGACACACGCGCACATATTGAAGTCACTGGTTCTGTGTCCGTTATCGGTACATGAAGCTTTCATCAGTCTGAGAAAAAGAGGGTTGTGGATTTTGAAAATAATTATCGGATGTGGAGAACAAACTCACGGAGACCAGCAGGTCCAGGGTTCCCTTCGTGTTGTTCTGGGCCAGTTGGATGGCGTCCATAGCGATACTCTGAGCACGCTCAGTCTCATCCAGGGCGGCCTTCACCACATCTGCCGCCTCCTTTATGTTAGACGCCTCCTCACTGATGGACAGATAGAGTATATGAATTTATAATAACATAACTTTATTATGTATATATGTAGACGAGAGACAATCTAAGAAAACACAGTATCTCATTTATGTCTGGAGAGCGTAAACATTTTTGAATTATTATTCATATTTGCAGTGATTTACAAGCAAACAGACTTTCAATGAATAAGGCACAAAAGCAAGTTGGGGTAAAACCCCTTAACATGAATAAAGTTTGTTTAATTTCTTACATTTTTCTGCTGTTTTTGTGCATATAAAAAGGTGAAACAATATTGTTTTTTTCATCCTTGAACTGTAATATTTTCAGTGATTACAACTAAAGATTTGGAATTGTTTACGGGTGCCTGTGAATTTGTATTTTGGGATTCTGGCAGCTTTATACTATATGGAAATTATAGCATGCATGTGGGGAAAGAATAGTTTAAAAGTCTGCTCAACAAATACACAGAGAGTCAGCAAAAACTCACTAAAATGAACCTATATTCCTATAATCTTAAACATTATTAATTATGTTACCTGGCAGCCTTGGCCTGTTTCAGCAGCGTCTCTGCAGCCTGGATGTCCTCAGCGCTCTGACTGAGGATCGTCTCCACGCTGGTCAGGGTGTCGACCTTCTCCCTGATCTCCTTCGTCAGCTCCTGCAGCTTTTCGGTCGAGGTCGGCATCTCCAGAGCCAACACCTCGTTGGCCACCGCCTCAATCACCGAAACATCTGCCTTGTCGTCTGGATAATCAGAAACAAAACATAGTTGATACTTTTTTTCCCCCTTTTTAAACTTCAAACCGCCAAAAATGACTTTTCTTGCGATGTACTCACTGGTGAGCAGGTCTCGTATCTCTTTGATGAGGTTCCGGAGCTGCTGGTTGCTCTGCTCCACTCTCTCTTTGCTCCGGTTGGATTTGACCAGCACCTCCAGAGCGTTCACCTTGGCCTTGTTTGCGCGGTTGTTGGCTTCCCACACCTGACCACGAACACAATCAGTTAAAGCTCACTTACATCTGAAGTTATTCTACATTAGTTGAGTTTCTACCATGTTCACTCACCATCCTGGAGAGCTTGTCCACTTCCTGACTCGCTGCGAGGATCTCCTGGTCCAGGTCTTTGGCTGACTTGAGTGCAGTTTGGGAAGTCGTGAAGAGGCCTCCGCATCCTTCTCCGCCGCACTGAGGCGCTCCGTCCTCGCCGACGCAACCCAAACCACCGCAGGGGGAGCCAGAGCAGCCGTCCCCTTCAGCCGCACCACCACATGTCTGCAGAGAAAAAACCGAAAACAAAGTGAGTTGAAGTGATTATTTGAGGTCAGCCTGTTTGTCGACGATGTTCGGCATTAAGATGAAACTTCACTGAGAAAAACAGACTCTTTATAAACCTCTCTCACCTTCTCACTAAGTGGTGACAGGTCTAATTTATTCAGCTCAGAGGACAGTTTGTCCAGCTTCTGAGAGTTTCTCTGGTGCTTGCGGTCAAACTCCTTCTGAGCGCTGCTCAGTTTGTCCTCTGTGGCTTTCCGTACTGTGGCTGATTCCTCCACCGTGCTTCTGGGATTGCTGGTGGAGGTGTTGGCGCGGACCTCAGCCATCGTAGACTGCATGTGTGCGGCTGCAATGGTGTCCATGGCACCTGAGAAGACACAGAAAAAGGGTGTCAGTCGGCCTGAGGTCTGCATGGAACTCTGAGAAGTGAAATTGGGGAAATGGATCATATATTTATGGGGGAATGTCAGCATGAGTACGCTATGTGAGACCGGGTTACTTGACAATATAGTGGCATGTTATTTCTATTCAATAATTGGTGGTTTTCAGCACAAGTTCAGTGTGACTCAGCTGTTCTGTAAGGTGAAAATAGCTACTTGGTGGTTATACAAGCAACTTCAGGGGCATGTAAGAAACCCTGTGATGACTATGACTTGCAGAAAATACTTGGCAGGTGATTGGATGAACCATCCGTCAGTCAAACTTTTGATGAAGCCAGTCGGGAGAAGAGCAAAAGACATCTTTTCCATCAAGAAAAGCCTTCAGTGCTGTTCCTTGCTCTTCTTTCTCACCCTGGATGTTGGCGTTCTTGGCATTGTACACCTCCTTTATCAGCTCCTGGACACTCAGCTCCAGCCGGTTGGCCTCATCGGTCAGCGTGTCTAAGTTTGCGTCGGTGGCGTTGGCGTCACTTTGGAGAAGGTTCAAGGTCTCCTCCGTCGTGTTCAGCTTTCCGTTTAGATAGGACATCACGCCGCTGTAAGACACAAGACAGTAATGAACTCCAACAAGAAGGTGTCTGCAGATGTTGTACAGATTTGTTTGTGTACATACGTGATCTGATGCATCAGCTCCTGGATCTGCTCCAGCTTCACTGCTGCAGGGTTGCTCTCGACTATTTCTCTGACAGCTTTGGCGTTCCTCTCCAGGCTGCTGACCAAGTCTTTGTATGGCGCCGTCACCCCACTGGTCTGGAGCTGTGTCACTTGACCCTCGAGGCGTCGAGTTTGATTGGTCAGCTCGCCGACCGCGGCGTCCCAGACGGCAAAGCACTGGTGGCAGGGTTCACAGGTGGGGAACTCCCCCTGATAGCCTCTGGCACATTTGTCACACCGTGGCCCAGACGCGCCCTCCACACAGGTACACTGACCCGTCGCACGATGGCACTGATCGCTGGAGATTCCCCGAGAGTCGCAGTCACAAGCTGGAAGACAAAATCAGATTTCAGGAATCTTAAATGAATACAGGAATATGCAGATAGAATGTACAATGTAACTTCAAGTAACCGCTCCAGCCCCAGATAGTGTTGAAAGACAAAAAAAAAAAAAAATGCAATGTTGGCTTTCAATTTAATAGTGCATGATGTCAGCCATCACTGTTGTCAAGTGTAGTAAGTATTTGTCCTGTACAGTCATATTTACATGATGTACTATGACTTGAGTGTCAAAATGATGAAAAATGAACTTCATAATATAACTTGTTTGACCTAGAGGACTCTGTTATACGAGTGTTTAAGTGTTTAAGTCTCCCTCGGGAAATGAGCCATTTGAAAACAAAGTTTGCTCAACCTCCAGCACCTCCAGTAAATAAACGGAGACATGAACGTGACCCAAGTCTTGAGGCACTCCACAGGGCTGGCCTCCATCCCCAGAGAAGAGGAAGAGGAGGAGGAGGAGGAGGAGGAGGTTTGGTGTAAGTCAGAAAGAAGGAATCCAAGGTTGGAGAGGTTTCCACCATCGGTGTTGCTGTGTGTTGTGTGATTTATGGAGCAGAAGGTTTGAAGTTTTGCATTATCACGATGAAACATTACACCTGTTTTTAGAAGCACTTTAGGGTCAGAACAAGCACGGCGATCATCCTTAAATCACACCACGCAGACAAGGACACCGACAACGCAAACATTTTAACCTCTGACATATAAATGTGGACATAACAACCTCTCAGCTGTGGCGGCAGCTTTAAGAGGCTTTATCACCAACACTCTCTCACATAACTCTCACTTAATCCCACACTTCTCTCAGTGCGTGTTAGTGTATCATCTGTGCAGAGGGAACGCGACGTCCAGCTGGTTTAACAGCTTGAGAGACCTTCAGGGAATACAGCAGGAATAACTCAGGATTCCTGAGTCCTCTGGGCGTTGGTGCATGACGAAAGTGGGATGCCTGGGAGTTCTGGAGAACATCTGGTTCTCATGAGCCGGGAATGAGAGGTCATTCCCAGCTCCACTCCCCCTCTCTAGTCTTCTAAGGATGAGAAGCTACTGTGAGGCGCACATTTCTGCAATTTGTTCAACAGACAATACAACTTTTTTTTTTTTTTTTGGGGGGGGGGGGTTCAGAGAGCGATAGCTGAGCACCAGCTCACTGATTCACTGCTGCTGACATTTAACCAACTAATTCCAAAGACACTTCACAGTCACCGCTGGAATGCTTCCTCATAGATACACACACACACACACACACACACACACAAAAAAACGAGGAAACACAAAATAAAGCTCAAGTCCTACAACATGGTGACTCATATGAGAACTTCAACTACTTGCAGGGAGAAAAGAGGATGTAATGTAGAAGGAAATATAAACATAATACAGTACAGACAGGAAGTCTTAGGACAGAGATGTTTTTGGCTCTTGCTGTTCGAGAGTGTTCATGTCCTTATTGGGTGAGTAGTGTAGGACTAGGACTCCTGGCTGTTTTAAACACAGTCCCCCTATGTTAGGTCACTTATCTTAATCATAAAAACAAGGGAACTGAGGAGTTCTTTCGTTGCCATCAGCGGCATGTTATTGGCTGGCCAGGTCTCTTACCTGACCTCAGCCAAACTGCTAATGTGTTTCACATACTGAGGACCAGAGGACGTCAGAAAGATCCCCCCCCCAAAAAAAAGCAGGAAGTGAATGTGGCTGCTGTCCAGGCCTGGCAGAGCTTTGCTAGAGGAAAACACAGATAACTTGGAACCAACTATTTAGACCACTGTTAGCTGAGCTGGCCACTAGAGGGCAGTGTAACAAGCTTCACGTAGCTTAACATTAATACTCAGTTTTCTTGTTTGTTCATATAGCGGTGATGTGTTACCCACCATGACATTTGACTTCTGGATCCCCCCAGAAGAGCTCTCTGCATTCCCGACACGTCTTGCCACCAAAACCTGGTTTGCACAAACACTGTCCTGTGATCTTCAGGAGCGGCAAAAACACAAAGAACATCAGGTCAACTAAATATGATCAGACAGTAGGTGTGCAAGAGGGTGGATTATGAAACAGCTGAACTTTTAGACTAATGCAGTTTGTTTCATGTCTTTTCTTTCACACAATGGACCTTTGTAGTTTGATACAACTTGCTGCTCTCAGAGAAACGTGTATTTAGTTATTCCACAGTGTATTCTGAAACTTCCTTCCTCTGATGGAGAGCAGCCAGTAAACACAGAAACCCACATATTTATTTATGTGTGTGTGTGTGTGTGTGTACACTATTCTGTTCTTTATGTGCATGTTCCCATGCATCCACATACGGAGTTGTGAGTTTGAGTAAAACAGAGCAGCGGAGAGAAGCAATTCCCAAACAGCTGGAGTCCATACATCACAAAAACAACACAAACACAGGCCTCGGTGATTAGATGGGTTGGCCACAGTGACTTACTGCAGCCCTGCAGCTTCACTCTCCCTGAGAACTGTTTGGGGAAAAAACCTTGTGGAAGGAAAACTCACTCAACAATCGTTCATTGAGAGACAAGATGTGTGGTGCAGCGTTGGGATTCAGTTCAGCTATACATCATAACGTGGGAGAGCAAATCGGAGCAGCTGCTGCGATGCTAACGCAGGAAATGATGCAGACAGATGTCGGATGTTTACTGCTCTTGGATTCCATCACAGCGTCTGACTCACCTCATCGCAGGAGGATCCGTAGGAGTGGACGAGGTCGCAGTCGCAGCGCTGGCAGCCCGTCCCGCCGGTGATGTTCCACGTGTCGGCGGCACAGGCGTCGCAGTTCTGCCCGACCACGTTGGGCAGGCAGGGACACTGGCCGCTGTGCTGGTCACACTGACACTCATCAGGGGACGAACAGGCCCGAGGTGCCGTGCCCACAAAGTTACACATGCACTCTGCACAGAGGAGGAAAGACGTCAATCAGCGTTCAACAAGCGTTCGAAAGCTTTTACCCACGTTTGATTTGTTTGTGTGAGAATTCATCATATCAAAAGAAACACTGATGTTTGCCCTCAAACACACTGTGAGATGAGATTGATGCTACGGCCCAACTGATACTTGAGGATGTTAATTATATCGATATGGAAGATTAACATAAATCCTACAACCAAGTATTGGCCTACTTTCTTGACAAAAGTGTTGTACTTCTATGTATACAGAAATTAAATGATCAATTAGTGCTAAACCGGTCTATATAGTATCATCCCTTTGCAGATGAATCATATACATGTACCCATACATACAGTGGTGTCACATCACCAACACCAACAGCTGTACTCACTCCAGCAGGTCTGAGTGGCAGCGTCGCCATAGTAACCCTGTTTGCAGTGCTGACACCCGTAGCCCTCAGTGTGGTACAGGCATTTGAGACAGGCGCCCGTCCGAGCGTCACAGGACCCCGGGTCGTGCATGTCGATGTTGCTGTTACACTGACAGGGCATGCAGCGCCCACCGGGCACCAAAGGGTTCCCGAAATAACCGGGGGCACACTCGTCACACCTGGCACCTGGACGAGGAAAGGAAACAGGAAGTGAATTCATGTTTTTCAAGTTCAGAGGGCTAATTAGAGGAGGCCTCAAGTGTTGTTTGGGTTTCTAACATGTGACGACGCGATGACATGAACTGTAACGCGATGCTTTGAGCTGCTTACATAAAAACAAATCTGCTATTACTAATTATGGTCTGTCTGTGTGTGTGTGTGTGTGTGTGTGTGTGTGTGTGTGTGTGTTTCTATACCTTTGTAGCCAGGGCTGCACACACACACCAGCTGGTTAGTGGTAGCCAGAAGGTAACAGCTGTCAGAAAACTGGCGTCCACTGCGCGGACCATCGGGGCACATACAGGGACGGCAGTGGCCACCTGAACCCAGCTCTGGGTCGCCATGATAACCGCCCAGACACCTGGAAGTAAAGGAACAGGTAAGCTAGAGAGACTCCCACATCCCGTGATCGTAATGCCTCTCGATTTAGCTTTCCGGTGCCAAACCTCTCACAGTGGTGTCCGGTGGTGAAGTCTCTGCAGCCCTGACACTCTCCAGTCTGAGGGTGGCAGTACTCGCTGTGGCCGTTACACTGGCATGGTCTGCACTGAGGGAAGCCCCAGAAGCCCGGCAGGCAGTGGGCACACTGGCGCCCCGTGGCCCCTGGCACACACTCGCACTGGCCCGTCGCCTCGTGGCAGAAGGCGCTGACGGAGCCCAGAGGGTCACAATCGCAAGCTGAGGGTGAGATTATCATCATTACACTTCCTGTTACGGAGTTGAATTAGCCTCGAACCGCACAGCCGTGCTCAAAACTTACGTCTGCAGCCGGCGGGGCTGAACAGAAACGTAGCGGGGGCACAGTGGTCACAGTTCCTGCCGACAACGTTGTGTCGACACTGGCACTGACCTCCACTGGGCTCACACACAGCGCTGAGTGCACCCTGAGGGTCACACTGGCATGCTGGGAGAGAAAAGTGAGATTTATGAGAAGGTTATGAGCAAAATCACCTGTAAACAAACAATCTCATGTCACATCGGGCTAGTAGTTTAATAATATCGTATAATGAACAGAAAAACTAAGAAAATGTCAGTAACTCTACAAACACACATTATATACATGCGCACATAAAACTACGTACCGATGGCTCCTTTGTGCAGCAGAGCAGAGACGCTGAAGATGTAGTCGTTGCAGATGTCGGTCAAGGGGCTTTTCACGACGCTCTGGCTGCTCTCCAGACACCGGTAGCGCTGGAACGTATCCCACGCTCCTTCACCGTCGATCCCGTGGAACATGTCCAGCTCCCTGACCCGGGGTATCAGCACCAACTACGAAGAGAGGAAGAGGAGGAGGACAAGGGGTCAGTGGGAATGGAAGCCATAATAAAAAAACACAGGTTTGAAGAAATAGAATAGCAGAGTGGAGGGCTCTAGATGTTCAGGGTGCCAAATTGAAATTCCTGTACAGCTGCTTTAATTTAAGTTTGTATTCTGGGTCTGATTACAACAACAAAGAGTTTGGAATTAGCTTCAACTTTGAATCAGGCCTCTGATCAACAGGAAGCGCTACTGAGCCTCATGGGTACAGTTGTATGGAGAGCAATGGAAGACCAACAAGGAAAACCTTTCTGTCATTAAAGAGATGGGGTTAATGAATGAATGGAGTTCATGAAAATCAACGTACAGAGTCGATGAGCGTGTACGGGCTCTGGACGTCACTGACTGACGAGTAGAGAGGCAGAGTGAGGCGGATCGTGTAGTTCAGTCCTTTCTCGAAACACACCGGCCTCACCAGCAACACGTGTCTGAAACACAACAGAGAGTCGGTGTGTGTGTGTGTGTGTGTGTGTGTGTGTGTGTGTGTGTGTGTAGCGAACGTCTTGCTAGAGAGAGACACAGTGAAGTTAGGTAACTGTTTTTACCTGGATCCAGGTGGAAGAGAGACGGACTGGTCGTCTTCACTCTGGACGGAGCTGCCGCAGTGAGCGGAGTAGTTTGGAGGAGAGAAGACGGGACGCTGCACTCGGATGTTCACCTGCTCCCACTGCTCTGGCAGCTGCAAACATACACAGACACACACACACATATCTACGTCATTTTCATTCGTAAAACTTTGAGGCTACTACAAGGAACTTTCATTTTGTGTTGACTTTGGCGGTCCCCGTGTGAAAAGTTGTCAGACTGTATTTAGAATAAACAATCTTCTCGCTGATGGTCTCGTTTACTTATATAGGTCATAGAGAGGCATCAGTATTAAATATAGACCAGTTAGAAGTTCCTTGTAGTAACTTTAATACATTAAATCAACATCACCAAACACCAATTCAAACAAAATATGTATGAAGCGTTGTTCTTGTTCTTACTATCCAGACTTGTAGTCGATTAAATGTCACATTATTTGCTGAATGTATAAACACAAATGATGTTTATTACCTGTGGCTCGTAGCGAATAAGGATGTCGTAGTCCATGGACTCTGGGACGTTGTTGATGGTGAACTCCAAGTAGGCTCCTTCTGGAACATTAACGAAGCCCATACCGGTCCACGTAGGACTGCGATCCAGAGGGTAAGGCCTCGGTACCACCGTCACACCCTGACAGGGATTAAAGACATCAACAAAGCTGTCGTTCACATGTTTTAGGTAAATACATGGGATACTTACGGGTCCATGCTTGGCGTCCTCTGCCTCGTAGGTGTAGTGATCCAGAGTGATGAAGTAGAAGCCGGACTCCACTCGATCGCAGCGTCTTCCAAACATGTGCTCCCTGCACACACACTGTCCTGAGTGAGGGTCACAGCTGTGGAGGGAGGGATTTGGCAGATATTATCTCACTACCTATACATTCAATGCATTTTTGTTTTTCTGCTTTTTCATAAATGTACAATAGAAATGTTTTAGTGCATATGTTTTGGAGTGAAATGTGACTCCTGTTATATGCACATTGATCTTTAAACGTACTTATTGTCGACAGCCCCGCCCGGATCACAGTCACATGATCTGCAGCCGTCCATGTCATTGGACAGACCCCAGTGCTGCGGCTACATGGAAAAGAATGGAACACACAGACCTTTGTTTATATACACACATACACACACACACACACACACACACACACACGCAAAAATGTAAGAGAATTTTAATTGAGGCGGTTGCGTTTGCGCACCAGACACTCGTCGCAATTTTGTCCGTCAACGAGGCGTTTGCAGAAGCACCTTCCTGTGTCCGAATCACAGGAGTTTCCTCCAGACAGAGTGCCCAGCGGGTTACAGGTACAAGCTGCCAAAACACACAAGCGAACAATGTAGCATCAGATTCACCCGCGTCTGTCTGTCTGACTGTTTACCTACACTGTGTATGGTTTGTGTCAGCGTTGTTATTTCAAGTTCTCCAGCAAAATGCACTTTTAATCTCTATTTCTGATATTACAGACAACTAAAAGTTGTTTTCACCAACCTTCCACCTAAAAATTGCATAAAATTACATTTCTATAGTGATGAAAATGAAGGTATTAACGGTATAGGGTAGAGAATAATTAATGGATTGTAATATAGATTTATACATAGGTATTTTAACTGATTACATGCATGGTTAAGGAGGTTGTAAGGGGTAAAAAACTAAAGTGGAACGTCATGTATCCCTTAAATTGAACTTGTTAATTAACACTTATTAATTGTTAATGAACTACTTTTGGATTTAAGGTGTTTTAGTGGGTTTGGGTTTCGCTTGTTGAAATGAATGGACATGTTAAAAGAGCTCTGGTTATATCATTGGTGTGTTTTCTGGGGTAAATTAAGGAACAACTCAGGGTATTTCTGTTTCATAGTGACTCTCCACAAACAATATCCAACCTCCATCCAATGATTAGTTTTCCTTATTAGTCATCAAGCATTTCCACGGAGAGCTAGAACACATATGACAGCAAAATGTGAATAACTGCTTTGGCTTTCCAGGCGATATTTAAAACGTGGCGCATAATAAGGGCCTCAACAGAAGCCTAACACATTATGACTTACGCAGGCAGCCGTGAGGCCCCTGTCCCAGGCCATGGTGTCCCTGTCTGCAGTGGTCACAGCGCACCCCCTCCACATTGGCTTTGCATCGACACTGGCCTGAGATCAGACCGGCTGCCACGTTGGTGTGCGAGTCACACAGTCCGCCCTGCAGAGACCCGGCTGGGTCACAGTTGCACTCTGTGGAGACATTAGGGAAATCGTGTGGACATGTGAATGCTTATCATTCCTCCATCTCATGGTCATGTGAAAATATTAACATATTTTACAACAAACAAGGGAGGGAAATATAGAAAATGTCTTTTTAAAGACCTTAACATCTGCTCTGCAATATGACTTTAAATAAAACTAGAAAGTCTAGATCATGACCTATCATTTACATATACATCTGGTATGCCATATATACTGTATGTATATACATATATATATATATATATATATATATACAGTGTGTGCATGCATATACTGATACATTACAATATAACCACCCACTTCACGTCTATAAAGTAATCTAGTGTATTAACATGTATTCTATTGCATTATGTTGTTTACAATCTCCAGGACACATGACTTGTAACATCATCATGTTCTGGAAATAGTTTGTAATGTTTGTGATGTTACATAATGTTAATTTAAGTCACATTGAAAGCGATTCAAACCATCAATTTGCCGATGCGTTCCGCCACCTCTTCGCTTCGCTCTCTCTGAACACCAGTAGAGGGCCGTCACATGATGACGCCTAACTACATTTTTGAGGTACTTGTACTTAGTATTTCCATGTTATGTAACTGTTACTCCACTACACGTCAGAGGCAAATATTGTATTTTTTACTCCACAGCATTTATTATTATTAAAAAAAAAAAAACGACTTTTATTTTTCAATATAACCAACTAAAAAGACGAGGAGCAAAATTCACAAGCGAGCAATATTTAAAGAAGTTACAAGTAGCTCCGCCTTTACCTGCTGCAATGTACAAATACATGCATTAATAATTATAATCCAATATTACAATGAAGATTATTCTTAAAGGGCCACTCATCCTAATGACGTGGCTACTTTTACTTTTCGTATATTTTAATAACTGATAATTGATCATTTTGTGCTATTACTTAAGTACAATATTAAATGCAGTACTTTTACTATAAAGTATTTTTACACTGTAGTAATGCTACTTTTACTTAAAAGTACAGTGTGTAGCATTTAGGGGGACCAGTTGGCAGGAATGGATAACACTATCATTAAGTATTTTTGTGTATAATCACCCGAAAATAAGAGTGTTACCTCAGAATGAGTCATTTACATCTACATGCGGAGCAGATCCTCTGCACGAAGCCGCCATGTTTCTACAGTAGCCCAGAAAGGACAAACCAAACACTGGCTCTAGACAGGAACGTTTGCTTTTGTCAGATGCCACCAAATCCTACACACTGGCCCTTTAAGTAAAGTCTTTCAGTAACATCCGAGTACTTATTCCACCACTGCTGAACACACAGTGAGTCTTATCTAAAAGGCACAAGAGTGAAGATTCAAATTTCACGCTTGAAAGCATGACTGTGCTCAACAAATGTCATGGCAGCCTGTCCAAATTTCTCGTGTGCAACAATGAAATGTTGGTCTGAACTAGGCACTGGAGGAAATGTCATTACATCACCAGTTAGTTATCTGTGAGTGAGAATGGACAAGGGCTGCAAGAACAGTGTGTGATTTAAAAGATGAGTCTCATGGGGAGGAAAAGAGAGGGGGAGGCTGTGTTCCATTTTACAGCACTATTTCCACTTGTGCCCAGCACTCAGTCGGTAATTACAATCACGACGCAACAACAGCTACTTTCTGCTCTTCACTTCAAAGGCCGCAGATCCAGGTGGTGCTCGTCTGAGGAAGAAACATGTCCCGGAGGAGGACACCAACATGTATTCTAACAGTCCATCTAATGAGTAGAGCGTGGTCGTAAAGAGGAACAACGAGTGCAGAACTCTCAGTGGGGGTTCAGAGTTGAGGCAGGGGGTGACTCACGCTCGCAGACGTTGGGGTCCCTCAGGTCGCGGTTTGGGTGCTGGTAGTAGAAGGGTGCACACTGCTCGCACTGCCGGCCCACCGTGTTGTGTCGACAGTCGTCGCACACGCCTCCACTCATGTTGCCGGTCGTCATGTACATGGCCAGGTCGAAGTGGCACGATGTGGAGTGCTGGTTACACTCACACTCTGAGGAACAAAGTCACATTTACTGCCGTTTTTTTTTTTGTCAAAATGTGCATTTTATATTGAATTCCTATAAACACAGGAGTGTGTAGACTTGTATTTATTTCTTATCTCATTGTTTTCATCTGCGTTGTACAGTATAGAGGTGCGAGTATCATTTTCAGTATTGATTGATCTCCCGATTATGTGCTCGATGAATAATTTAGTGTATAAAAAAAGTGAAACATGCCAATCACAGTTTCCCTGGATAGCTAGTTGCCCCCTGTTTACAGGCTTTATGCTAAGCTAAGCTAACCTGCTGACTCCAGCTTCACACTTAACGTACAAACGTGAGAGTGGCGGTTAATCTTCTCGTCAAACTTTAGTCAAGCGAGCGAGAGAGCTCACTTGACTAAATGTTGAACAGGCACAGAGCCAAAGACAGAAAAACAGAGAGAGAAGTGAAATCTACGTTCATGTTTGTGTTCGTACTCTTGCAGGCGTGGCTGTTTCGGCCCTCCGCGGGTCTCCAAGGCAAATCGTGGTAAAAGTCCTGACAGCGCTCACAGTTCAGTCCCTCGGTGTTGTGATTACACACACAGCGGCCATGGACCTACACACACACACACACACACACACACACACACACACACAACATAAATCAACATCATTCGTAGTACCAGTCTTTTTGACTAAGAAAAAAAACATGAACGGAAAACATGTTATAGTTATAAATATAAAGTGACTTGCTGGAAGCTAAACCTAAAAACTGAGGTTCATTGAACGTTCATTCTTCATACTTCGCAGTTAAGAAAGTTAGCTCACTAACTTACTCACTCCATTTAGTAAGATGGACTCTACCGATGAAGATCATGTGATATGATCGAAAGCTCCAGAACAGCTACTAAATGGACCATGTGGTGAGATTTCTTCCGATCTGATAAAAGGCTACAGAACATGTTTGTGATTATGATTTATTGTCGCTGGGTTGTGAAAACAGTGCAACTCTCTGTTGACAAAACAAGTTAACCAAAAGGTCCATTTAGTAGCTTGTTCTGGAGCTTTCAATCATGTCACACGATCTTCATCACCAGATGAACAGTTACAGTTATAACATGAAATTGTAGATATTCAATTTTCCCTTTTTTTTCGGAGCACTTTCAGGACTTTAAGTCCATCTTTTTTCTATGAAATGTTTCCCTATTTATTTGAATCTGACAGTGTGTGTTTAGATGTACCATGCCCTCAGCACTGGTCGGTGCTCCATCGATCGGGGCGCATTCGGAGGCGTGACCGTAGCAGAAGCAGTTCCCGCGTACAACCATGTCATAGAGGGCGTAATAGTACTTCTCCGTCACTTCCTCGCGGGAGTCGAGCAGGTTGTCGCCCAACGTGTGGAGCCTCAAGAACTTCACCCGGAGGTTAGTGATCTTCAGCATGTCTGCACACACACACACACACAGGAAATTAAGAGTGTTGGGTATAACACATCTTTTTACAGATTCTTTTTCCCTTTTTTCCCCACCTCAAAGACGCTGCCTTTGTTCCTCACACGCCCACAGTATTCACCACATACTTAACATGAGGCCTCTGCATGTGTGTGTGAGTGTGTGTGTGTGTGTGTGTCTCAGTCTGGATGTAGGCGAGTGCACGAAGGCCAAGTCGCTCCAACATGTGAAATTCCAACGCAGCGCTCCTCCCGTCTGATACTGGAAATCCCCTCAATATGGTCATGTGATTTCTTTCGTTTTTTGGGAACATAACTACCTCAGCCGACGTATCATTTTCCTCCATCCATCCATAATTTTTGTTTAAGTGAATGAAACCTTCACATGATGTAGCCTCCGAATCTCTGGCAGTATATCCAAACATATAGATTTTTACTCCAGAAATTAAAATTTAAAAAAGGACAAAAAATCCTTCAGCAACACAAAATAATATTTATTTATTTCAGAATTTGCTCGATCTTTTGCTTTTATCTTGTGAATTACTGGAGGATTTTATGCAACCTGTGATGACGGACCACCGACTTTAAAAACACAACAATAAAAGGTTTTAAAGGCAAATTAAGGATCAGCTCACTCTGTATCTTCAGACTGTAGGGGTCCTCGATCTTAAAGACGGGGTCCAGCGCCCGAAATATCACCTAAAAGAGTACAAAAAAAAAACAGTTTAAAGTTTGTATTGAAAGGGACTTTTGTGAGCGGCTATTTATCCTTAAAATCAACCAGACATTCAATAGAAAAAATACTATAAATACTAAAAATACACTTAAATACTCACTTCTCCCTCTGTGGATGGTTCGAAGTTGGAGTAACGGGAGTCGCAGATGATTTCGTCCACTTTGACCATCGGCTCATCGGACACGTCGGGGAAGGACAACTTACAGTCGGAGGCGAAGTAACGATAAACCTGCCACGTTTTCCCAAAGTCCATGGAGCGCTCGATCACCATTGCAGCCGGCCGAAACGTCTGTCAAAAGAAACGGCCGGAAAAAAAAAAAAAATCACTGA
>NW_027176717.1:0-2500 GCF_023349555.1 Cebidichthys violaceus
CCTTTTATGATAGTACAACTGAAGACAAGAGAGAGGGGCATCAAAGGGGTTTATACTGTTGTTACGTTTTAGAAACCTTGCCCAGGACATCCTTAAAAATGTCATTTTCCCACATGATAATTCTTATTTCAGTTATTAGACATGCATATCCAGAAAACTGGGCTATAGAATTGTTATTTTACAGAAAGTGCCTTGCTCAAAGATACTTCAACATGGCAGATGTAGGCTGACGGGCAAGTTTGGACCCCGTCTTCTCGTCCACGCCGCTCCATTCTGTGGCCCCAGCTGTCGGTGAAGTTACACAATGGGTAACATTTATTAAAACTAATAAAGAGTAGCATTTATTAAAACTTTGAATTGCTGTGATGTCACCATTGACGAAAAGATTCTAAAGAATAATGAATAAACAATACACTTGTTTGTGGCTTTAGGGATGATGTGGTTCTGTGGTTATTTTTGGTGGTTTTTAGATTAATTAAAATTGCAGTCATACTCTCCCACGAACATTATTCATACCTAAGGCAATTTCATTGAGCATGTCAAATACATATTAAGCAACACAAGCTGTTCAAATTGTTTGTTCTGTATAGTGAACGATTCATTTTGGATCCTCCCCCAGTGACTTTTACAGTCTGGATGTTGCCCTACTTGGAGTCTTGTTATAAACTCATAGTAAAAATCCACAACTTGGCACTGATTATTTGTTTTTGGGACACGGCTATTGTTCCAGTACTTTATGTGATTCATGTAATTGGATTTTCTTTCTGGATGCCTTTTTGGATGTCTCATGCCCATGTCATATTTCTAGAGAAGTGACAAAGTTTCAGATAATTGACTTCATCTACCAAAGTGGCTCTCAGCCCTGATGGGGGAACTCGCCAGAAAGGAAAATATTACAGCACAAAACTTCTTCTAACAAAGAGATTCAATCTAGCTGCAGGCTCGATTCCAGTTCAAACAGCCAATATAAGGACATGAAGGTAGAGCTACACACAGAGCGGGATGATGGACCTCTCCATCACACAGTGAATCCACTGCTGTGCCTCAGTGGTCATTATTTTTCCCCCCGAGGGTGCGGAGTATTAAAGCCCACAGGTTGTTTTTGTTATACACTTCACATACCTGCAGCACCACACACTCATTTTACTGGAAGGTTTATTGCCGCTCTGCAGTACAGATCACATGCTTGGAGGGGGGGGGAGTAGATGGACAGGTATGTGTGTCCACGTGTGCCTGCATAAATATATTCCAGTGTTTGCCTCGATCGCACTTCAAAGATGGTCTGCCACATGTGAGCCTTATGCAGCCACCCAATAAAGGAAAAGACTCCAATACTCTATACTGCCGAAGATAAGTCTTGGCACCGTAATTAGAGAAGCTACCTGAAACCGCTTCAGGCTGCTTCCCTCAGATAAATGCCCGGTGTATGGCCAGGATTTCTGTCGCAATGCTGGTGTGTCCTCTATGTTGCATGAAAACACAACATTTTTGATGAGTCATTCAGCCTCAAATTCAGTTTGTTATTTTGTTTCAGTGCGATGACATAATTCTGCCCGTTCCCGTAATATGCTTTCTCAAAGACCTATTGTTAGATTGCACGACAAGTTGCAGTGAAAGACATCAATCCGGACCAGATGACCCGCTTACCATTTTCAAGATGCAAGAGTGAGAGTTCTAATCACACTTCAGATGTTTTAAACACAGAACATGTAATACTTGTCAGGTGTTTTGCTTGTAGTGGCGTGACATTGGGGGCGACTGCTAGTGCGAACTGACTGGAAAAACATCTGAGTAAATCATATTAACGAGAGCCCTAATCTGCATCATTCAAAACAGTGGTATCTCCGTCCTTTCAGCCCTTGGAACGTGGTCAGCCACTTGTTAGAACGTTTGACAATAGCCAGATAAACAAAATAATTAAATTAATCTAAAAACATAATCGGCTATCCCTAATGTTTGAAGTCTGGGTGAGTTATCAGTCCGTGTGTTTGTGTGTGTATAATCGGAGCGTGTGTGTGTTCATTGCCGTTAGATTACCTGCTACACAGTCTGACCTGAGATATCCTGAGTTCTGCAGCTCTTTGATACAGACGAGGCTATCCCTCATTTCTCCCCATTCTACCAACCTGGCTCTGAAGATAAGAGGCAACAACACCGTTTCTATCACTGTTTACACACACAGAACTACGTTGCCACAGAGAGACATTCTTAGTGATAATTTTCCCCTTTTTTTTTGCAACGCTGTTGACCTGATACCTTTCTCTTTGCTGTGTTTTGTTTTTCTTTTACCAAGGTTTCACAGCTGTGTCTTTTCCTATCAACTTTTAAAAATCACCCAGGGCTAATGATACCTGTAATCTAAAGAACTGTGGTTACGTATCGTTAAGTACGGGCCGTTCTCAATGATTTTTCTTCTCCTTTTTGAGATCACAGATAGTTGGGGCTTTGTTTTTCATACAGATTGTGATCTGGTGTTCTGATAGTGTGATATCTGCCGTGA
>NW_027176717.1:7500-157500 GCF_023349555.1 Cebidichthys violaceus
TATATATATATATATATATATATATATATATATATATATATATATATATATATATATATATTGTATTAACTCACTAATGGTTGAAAGGTTTCAAAGCAACATTGGTTTTGACAGCCACTGCTTCATAAGTTGTTTTTTTTTATGTTTTCTCAATTAAGAGGAATTTAGCATGACATTTGGTAACTGGAAACTGCACATCAGTGTATTTAAAAAAGAAAAAATATAAATACCCGTTCCTCTCATTGCATTCCTCTTTCTGTTGAACCAGGAACTGAAACTTATTTGTTCTCTTAATAACACTTTTTTTTTTTTCCCAATTTACTTCCTCTCCACCTTACCTCACCTCACCCTTATGCAGTCTCTGGGAAGAGAAGCGATATCTGGAGAAAGAGAATGAGATTCAGCCGAAACCTGCTGTAAGTTCATCATTGCACCATGCAGGTGTAGTTTCAGAGGCGTGGATTACTACTGCAACAACGGTCTTCAGAGAGGATAGATATGAGTTTTACCTTTAAGCCTCCATCCAGGCTTAATCCCTCTATATGAGGACTTGCCATTAGCTTTTTTTGGAGCCATTTGAAGCTGAAAGATTTTATTTTAAAATCTCCAATTCACACAAAATGATGGCATACAAGTTGTAAAAGCATTAATCCTTGTTACAGGTGGAGAGAGGTTTTTAACTTTTGGTGTTTAAGAACTAAGAAATTAAGTTAGTAAAGGCTGGTAATCATATCCACAAATGCATAACAACATACAGATGTCAGAGCCAAAAATAGGCTGGTGTTTGGACAGTTGCTGATATCACAGTCTCTTCCAGTATAAATATCTGCTTCCAATCCAACAGAAAGAATGCAATGTCATTATACTCACACTGTCTTATAATATACATGATTATCTGAGCATTAAAATGAACAAATTTAAGGGTTTTTTTCATTCACATATCATACTAGAACCCCAGTATCTTCTGGATGCATACTGTAGTATGCTGTGGGGCATATTAATACTGTATTACGTTTATTATTTAGTTTATCAGAAGTCTACCACAATGCAGTGCAGTTTGAGCATCGAACAACACTTGGATGGAAAAGAGAATCTACAATAGCTGTTTAATCACCAGAACTAAAACCTCTTGAAGAAAAACAAGAATACTAACATGAGACACTTAGGGTAGTCTCGGGGAGCATTGCATTCACAATTCTATAATCGTCAAACTTCAATAAAATAATGTTGCCTCTGCCGCTAATGGCAAAAGAAAGCTCAAAATCAGAATGCTGACATTGTCCTGGGGGTGGACCCCGAGACCTCCCGTTGAATGTGTGTCCCCACCATCGTTGAAACAAAACCTACGCCTTTGGCTTGTTGAATCAATTCCGCAGCTTTAATTAACTTCTGGATTTTGAATGCTTTTGGGGGTTCAAATGTCATGCAACTACTGTTTTAATTACTGATCACAATAACAAAACAATTCAAATGTATTACAATTCTGCCTTCATGCCTCTGGATGGCATCTTTCCCATAGTGTTTGAAAACTACAGTGCCCCTGGTTAGTAACCTTCAAGGGACAAAATGGGGGGGGGGGGTAAAGGAGATGGACATGCCCATGTGATACTTGTTAGGGTTGCATTGAAAGCGGGGCTTCGAAAAAGAGAATTTGCAAGCTGGCTTTCTACTCTCTAGGGAGCCAGTATTGCAGTGAAACAGTTGCAGCATTTTGACTGCGCAGAATGAATTATCGAGTGGGCAAAAGCATTGCATTACCACTGCGGACACGCACAGAACCAGGACTCATGAGCAATTCTCAAAATGTACAATATCAGAAGCGTGCGGTCAAATGCAATGTCTTCTTCTGTTTATTTGAATAACCGAAGCTGCTGCTTTTACTAGAACAGTTCAGGCGATTTATTCTAGTGTATGTGTAAAGAGTCCCTTTTCCCATTGTTATTGAAACAATATGGTATTTATCATTAAGTGTGATATTAATTCTATGAGACAAACACACACTTCATGTCAAACATGATTAGCCCTCCTGTCGTGTTCGTTTCTCCCCCCTTACTTTAGTGTTCCCGGTCAAATTTGACCGGTCTGTTTTAACTGCTCTTACATTAACACAAAAAACATTAATCATCACCACATTTTATTTAACACCTTTTTAAGCTGTAAACAATGTCTCAGACTAGTGGTTTACATGAATAACTGCTGGGAATATCCAAAGAATAGACACTGAAATTGTATCGCTAAATTAAATGAAACTGTTGTAAGGACATTGTTGACCAGAATATAGGCCTCCCGGACTCCGCATCCCACAGACTTTATGTAGTCTCATTGTTTGACCGATATACTCCTGCTAGAATCAACAGACCCATGTAGGCTTGGAGGTCTACCTGGTCCAATGCTCTCCACGTGTTCAAAAATTAGGCCTAATTAGCCTCTCTGACAGAAAATCTCCTCATCAGTCGCCTACTCATTGTGCTCACAGAATAAAATGAGAGCAAGGCATAAATAAAGGTTTATATAGGGGGAAAGTGAGAAGGTATGAAACATTGTTTAGTCTGGAAGGTGTGGTTCACGTGGGGGGACGTAAGCGCGGGATAGAGATGGGTTCCCATAACAAACACCAGATTTTTTTTGTTTGAAGTTTGAAATGTATACAACTTTATATATGGGGCAGTGAACAGGTGTTTACACGTGTGTGTGTGTGTGTGTGTGTGTGTGTGTGTGTGTGTGTGTGTGTGTGTGTGTGTGTGTGTGTGTGTGTGTGTGTGTGTGTGTGTGTGTGTGTGTGTGTGTGGTAAGGGGGGTTGTGGATGTGTATGGGGCTGTTTTCCATCTGATGAATGGACATAATCTAGTGTTTCTCATTCATTTCCTATGGCGGTCACTTTTGACCGGGAACACCATGGGTGTTACAAAGTTGACTAAACCACAAAGAATTCAATGAAAGTGGTCATCAGCAATTTTATATGTTCAAATGTCTAGTGTGGAGGATATCATAAGGTCTTGAGGCAATCAGATGTAAATCACAATATTTCTGATTGATTGTAAATCGGTCAGATTTGACCCGAACACGACAGGAGGGTTAATAAACTATGCGTTTCATTACAGAGTCCTCGCATACATTTCAAATTGTTTTGCTGTATTTACTGTTACTGGAGAAAAACCACAAACGAGCTTTAAAGTGCATTTCATTTATTAAGTTGAATTAAAAACGGCTGGTGGTAATGGTATGTAGCCTGAGCTCAATTAAATTGTCATCATAGCCCTGACATACTTGATATGTGACCTAATGTTCACACTGCTGGTGGGTCCTCTAGGAGCTGGAGAGCAGAACAAAGAGCCTGCAGGACAAATGTGAGGATCTGAAGAAAGAGGTTTACCAGAGACAACTGGAAGTCAGGTATTTTCTCTTGCTGCTGTTCAGTGAGCGCGCATGCAGGTCGCTCACGCTGCCCTGCAGATTGATACCGGTGTTCATATTCACTCTGTGGAGCTCTTCATAATGTTGTCTTTTTGTGCGTCCATCTTTTACGTTTCATTCAGTGTGCTCATATTGTCCATTTTAACAAGAAGCACAGCAGCTGAACCGTTTTAAGTGGTTGTTAATCAAAATTCTTCAGATAATTAGGGTTCTTTTTGAGTGTATCTTTCCCTCATTCCACGCACAGAAGTCTGACAGAAGATGTGGAAACCAATGAAATGCAGATATTGAAAGAACAGAAAGAGCTGGAAGACAAGACGGAGATCATAGAGCTCAAAGAGGTCTGTGTTTGATACTGTGTGTGTGTGTGTGTGTGTGTGTGTGTGTGTGTGTGTGTGTGTGTGTGTGTGTGTGTGTGTGTGTTTTAGTGGACAATAACAATTATGTTGCTTTCTTACGTTTGTGTGCGTTTGTCTCTAACAAGGCTGAGAAAGCCCGGCTCGTCAGCATCCCTGACCAGGTTTTTAAGGAGATCGAAAGGAAACTCTCCAAGAAGGAGTAAGTACATGAAGCCCCTTGATATTCTTCGTACGTTTCAAACACCAGGAATAAAAATGAGCCAGTAAGGGTGCTTCAGTGAGACAACACTGGGAAGAAAAGACAGCAGAGACATATTTAGAAAATTAAGTCACTTCTTGTCAGTTGGCTCAAGTCCTTCTGTAATCTACCTCCTTCCCTTCATCTTGATCTCCTATACATGAAAGAGCTGTACTTTTCAACTTGTTTTCGCTCAGTGTAAACTTTGGATTGGTTCCAATATGGAACAGATTAAACAAAGTTTCTTCATTTATTTCTCTGCAAGATGCATCGCTTTCCCAGGTTAATACTTGTTGGGTTTCCTCCTTCTAACATATACAGTGTATTTCAGTCCATATGAGGAACTGAAAAAACTAACTATTTTAGTTGAATTATTCTCGAGAATTTAAAGGTTTCAATCCCTCTAATTTAAGTTTTAAAAAACACATTACAAAGATATGCATCAGACATCATTCATTTTTGTATTCAAGTGCAACTGCATTCAAAAGCTCCTTCATCACCAGAGACTGGTTCCACTGGCACACTGCAGTCTCTTTTATGTTAATTTCAAATTAATATTTGGCTTGCAAGTGATGCAGTGGAACTGCCTGCATGAGCCATGTGAGCTGTGACTTGTGATTTGAAATTCACAAAGTGGAGGGGTACTTGGGGGGTGTATGTAAAAAGATGGAGGATACACACACGCTGTTATTTTATAAGATATGCACTCTTACAGTGCAAGTGAAGAGTAATAAACAGATGTTCTTCTTTTGGTCTTACACTTACACTTGTCCTTTTCTGTCAAATGTTCTATCACCCTCCTAAACACATTAGCTCTGTAATGAAGAAGATAGAAGAGCTAAATACAGAGGTATCAGAAATGGAGCAGCAAGTGAAGGAGGTGGACGGGCGTAGCCGCTCTCTGAGGTTGAAGAAGGAGGAGTTGAACGGGGAGCTGGAGGGTCTCAGGGCCCAAGTAGATGCCAGTCAGAAGGAGTGCAGACAGTGGCTGAAAGAGCAGGAGGTCAACAGGGAGGATGAGGCTGAACTCATGGGGAACAGGTACAAACTTCACACACAGTGCAGTCACAGTCAAAAATTGGACACTAAGAGCTTTAGAGTTGGAAGAGAGCCTTTCGCTGTGCGTTTTCATGCATGTCATTGTGCTTTCACCACCAGAGGAATCCTGGATATGAAGTTGCAGAGCATCATGTGCGACAGGAAGCACCTGTATGAGAGCCAATCTGTGCAGCTCAGGGAGAAAAATAGGTACAGAGTGACGTCAAACTGAGCTCCATCATGCATGTAAATGAGGCCACAAATCACAAGACACCTCAATAATTACACACTGTATGTAAGGGCTTCTACACTCACATCTGTACACCTAAAATATGCAGTAAATATGTGTTCTTTCATATGTATTTGACATTCAGTCAAAGAGCGTGTGGTTTTAGTTTCCACAGTGTGGCTATACTCTTCAGTATGTACATGGAATGTTTCTTTGAATATGTTTATATATTAATATGTATATAATGAGCCAAACTTTGAGCTTCTTCACTTTTTGAAGGAGTCACAGCCTTGTTAAAATGATAAATATTTAAAATGTGCCTGTGTGTCTCATCAGGCAGTTGCAAGCCCTCAAGAGGACGGAGCACGCGTTGACCATGGCCACTGAGCAGCTACAGCACACGCAGTCTATCTACGATGAGTTACAGGCACAGGTGACCTGTCGATTGTTCAATGAGCATAGAAGAAAACATCTTCTCAGATTTAAAGCAGTTGCAGTATTCATGAGTAGTCTGGCATTTTGGAGCATCTAAAGGCGTCTGTTATTTTTCCCAGAATTAATTTTTTGTACATACAGCTTGTAAATGTAAATAACACACACTCTTCATGGTTTGAAGCATTATGTTTTACTGGTTTTGGCAACTGGTTTGGAAAACTGGCTTTAAAAAAAGGCTGGAACGCAGGTGTGGGAAAATGTCACGGTGGCAGCAATCAGCACATTAAATCTGCATTACACCAGAAGCATTTTTTTATTTCTTGAGCTTCCTGTAATTTTACTGCTGCTCACAGTTTTTAAAGAGAAGAAGAGCAGAGGGAGTCATGGGAAATGCATCAGCGAATATCACGAGCACATAACAATATGAAAGGAAATCACAATGACGCATCAGGGAATTCATGCATTGAGGAGATATTGAAAGCAAAGCAGTTGTACAATATGATTAATTAATTTCCACTAAATCTGCCAATCAATAACAACTATCACAATAACTAATTTGTCTGTGAAGGTGGTTTAGATGCAGATTCGACGGCGTTTGACCACAAAAATTTGACATATTTCTTCTCAAATGGGATTGATGGCTGTGATATTTCCACAAAGTTGTGGTCTCAATTTTACACCGCATGAGATCTGACATGGATGTAAAATAATGATAGATAACCCTTTGACATGACACGTTGTGATTCACGCCACTATCGAGCTACAATATCGGCGAAGCGTTCTCGAGATGAAGAGAAAAGAGCTCATGCAGAAGGATAAGCTATTAGAGATGGAGAGAAAATGATGCTTGCCGTAACTACTGTACTGTACTGAGGCTCGCTCACGGGGCGGCTAAACTATGAGCAACATTTTATCTCCATCTCTGAAACGCTTCGCTGATATCATCAGGTATGTCTTCCTTTTTGGAGTTGCTTTGTAATATAGGCAGTTGCCAATGCTGGAATGGCAACTTTTCCTGCAGGATGTTCTGCTGTTGAATCACCGAAGAGATGCGCATGTGCATCTATTTGTAGAACAGCCAATAGTAACACCCTCTCACTGAAATTACCTGCAATTGGCCGAATGTCCTGTCGCGGGCTAGAATTCCCAAAGCCTGAAAACGGAGCAAAGAGGAGCGGCTGAAATCGAGTTTTCTCTCAGACCACTTGAATTACAATATTCTGAAAGGTTATTGTGGAATTCTTTCCCCCAATGATGCCAGAAATATACTGCCTTCCCCAGCTTTGAACCTACTGATTTAGTCGACTTCTTCCTCTTCTATGTACTGACAAATTTTAAATATGGAGCGGAGAAGCTCGTACCACTTAACAGGAGTCCTGGCAACCCTGCAGAGAGCGGCAATCCCAACGCCTAAAGACATTCATTTTTAATTAGTCGAGTGTCACTGGATCCAACGGCTATCAGAAAGGCCTCAGAGAAACTCTGATATATAGTATTAATTATTTTGCGATCAATGTTTAATGTGGGATAAAGTATGCACGGACTGAATTTGATTTGAAGTTTTATAATTTTGCACTGGACCCTCGTGGTCTTTTCTTCCTCAGTGTGCAAAGTCTATTGGACTAATGTACAACCAGGGAAGCAAACGATAACACATTTTTATATCTTTTTACTAAGAACCAGGGTGTGACATACACCCAGTGTACGCTCTGCTTGCATGCTACAATTTGAACAGACTTTTGATTCATACTTGAATTTCTAGTTAGATGCTGATCCCAAACAAGAGGCCAGTGTTCAGCAGAGGATAGAGCTCCAGAAAGAGGTGGATGCTCTCAAAGTCAGCTTTAAAAAACAGGTGGGTGGACACATTATCATTAGCAGCTGTAAAATGCAATGCAATTTACTGCAGTAGCCCTCTTACAAATCTATCTTTGTAGAGCTATAATTTATTTTTTTTGATGATGTGATAGCAAAGTGTTGATTCTACTCAGTTATATATCTCAGAGTTAAAAAGCAAAATTAGCTTTCCCATTGCATTACTATCTTGTCCTATGTCACGTAGTTAGGCAAAACTTCAACGATGCCTTTGGGGAAAGGTACAAACTTTACACAGAAGAAAGTTTCAATAACCATTTTCCTCGTAGTAAAGACCTTTCAGTCCACTTTGCTGTCCAATTCTACTGCCAGTAACCCTTCAATTGCAGTCAAATTGTGGGATTCTTCAGCTGAAAACAATGTAAAATGTGTTTCTCAACCAGCTATCAGTCGGTGTCGAGGAGAGCCAGAAGATGCAGCAGTATGGGATGATTCAGGGGCTGCTGAGGGAGTCAAACTGCCTCCGAGAAGAACTCCATAACCTCAGATGTCTGACACAGATCAAAGTGGAAGAGAGGGGACAGAAGCACCGGGAACTGCTTAGAGCGGAGGTGCAATACACACACACACACACACACACACACACACACACACACACACACACACACACACACACACACACACACACACACAATTAAAAATAGGTTTTAATGTCATTATTAGTGCCTTTGAATAACCTTCACCAACACTGAACATGCGTATTTCACCCCAAAGTGTCAAACACATCAAAGGGAAATTAAAAGTAGGTTCATACCAAAATGACAAAAGTACAATTTCAAAGAGTGCAAATGTCTCTACTGCCCTATGTCTATTACTGTCAGTACGATGTGATGATTACAGAATGATTTAAAATGAGAGAGACGAGGCAGTTTTAGTTCGGTGAAATTGAAGAGTCTAAGGGGGACAATTTTTGGCTGAAATTGCTTTTGGTGCGCTATTCTCCCTGTCTGCTGAAATCAAATCTATCTGCTTTTCTAAAACGGTATCACGGGTAACTAGAGTTTATCTCCTATCTGATTAGTAAGTAATGATAATGAGTAGCTCCAAAATGAATCGATGAAATCAGAAAACGTACAGATCTGTACACTTAACTAGGACAGCTATGTCACCTGAGCTGTTTTATGTCTTAAAGTGTCGGAATAGAAGCTGCTTTACTGAAAAATGCACGCTCACAAATCTGATTTGAAGGTTGACGTTTGTGAGCGCACACACACACACACACACACACACACACAGAAGTGATGATACTGTGGTTTCACCTGTGTAACTCTATCCACAGCAGCTGAACCAGCACATCCAGCGGGAGCTGCGAGAAAAAGACCTCATCATCATGGACCACAACAAGCTGAACGCTATGCTGCAGCGCAGGTGTCACTGTGGTTTTTCTCCTAGTCGGACACAAAGCGATGCAAAACGACAGCAACGCTAAAATTAACCACAAAAAGCGGCTGAACAACTACAAAGTTTGTGTGTCTTAGTCCTACGTAGGAGAGGTGGTGCAGGTCTGTGTCTCATAGTCCGCCCATGAGCGGTAGGAGTGGTGTTCCTGCATCCAGGGTCAACTAGTACCTGTACAATATCTCCATGGTGTTTGCGATCAGTGTGGGGAGCAAATTGAATTCCCACCTACAGTATATCGATGTGACTGATAATTGAATCCCTAGTTTATTTGTTTGGCTCCTCTGATCCGTGCAACAGCTGGGATCACAATTAATTCAGACATCTGCACATGTTGTCAGGCTAGAAAAACCCTAACTTACTAATTGGTCATACTTCAGTGTTCAGACACAGTCTAATGCATTTGGCACCACCCAGTACAACAGCCAACTCCGTCTACATTCAATTAGTTCACGACCACGGACTACAGTCTGATATGGATCCGGACTGCAAACTGCATCTAGTCGGGCAATCTGTAATTGTAAGACAAAAAACATTCTCGTATTTAGCAGTCACTGTTCACAACTCTCATGTCTTACATGAATGGCAAATAGAAGTTTAATGAAATGTCATCCTGCATGAGACTTAAGTTCTGTCATAATTTGATTCACTGATCATTTGTGATGAACATGAATATGACTTTTTACAATGTTTACCATACTTCAGATGAGATTTCAACATGTTAAGTGATATTAAGATTGCTCCATGATGATTATGGCAGTCACCTTTTTGTCCACATTGACTTACTTTATTTTAAGCACGCCTAGACCTAAAGTCAGTAAAAGCAGACAATGTCTATCTGGGCAACATGTAAAATCAACTTTTATTCTCACACACAATCGTGCACAGCACAATGTAGTGAAATTCAGTCTCTGCATTTAACCCATCCCAGCAGTGGGCAGCCACTATACAGGGCTGAAGCAGTTTGAACGTTCGGTGCTTAGCTCAGGAGCCAAACTGGCACCTCTCCAGCTGCCAGTCCATAGTCCATACGCAGGGTTGAACCGGCGACCCTCCGGTCCCCACGGACTGAGCCACTGCTGCCTTGAGTCAGTTGACCCAGCCTTTGACAACTTGGCCATGGATATAAATCCTACATCTTATATAAATCCTACAGTAGATCAAGATGCTACAAAGAGAATAAACTCAATGTGTTTTACAGCTTTCACTGGCTACGTAAATGCAAATAATCAAAAGAGACGGATAACTATAAATGATAAACACGTCTCAAAAACCTGCTCTTGATTGGAGCCAGATATCGTATAATCCAGATAACAAATTAGCTCGTTGCTAATCAGTGTTTTCTCCCTTAGGGTTTTACAGTACTGTAAACTGTGCAACATGGTCACGGATGAGAAGAATAAGTACGTCAAACTGAAGCAGATCGCCTCACAGACGATCACAGAGCTGACGGAGCAGGTTAAAGTGATGGAAAATGAGACTGAGATCCAACGCACCATTGTCATCAACAAGGACCGGTGTGTACATGTGTTTTTGTAGAGGGAGGGTCGATGTTGGTCCTGTATGATGATACTTACTAATGCAGAAAAGAGGCCATAGGAATCCATGATAAAATGCTCTAAATAGCAATGCAACAAATGCTGTGTCTGTAAAGGTTGTAAGGTTCAGTTTGTTAAGACTGTTGTTAGCACTTTTCTCGTCTAGTGCATTTGTTGGTAATCATCAGTGAAGCTATATCTGCGTCCGTTTTATTGTGCGTACTATTTCTGATATTTATCTTTGTGTGTGCGCTTACATGTGTCCATTCCAGATCACTCACAAAGGCCCGTATGAAGATTTCTAATAGCTCCAAAATAAGGGACAAACTGCACAATGAAATCTCCAAGGTCCAGGCACACACACACACACACACACACACACACACACACACACACACACACACACACACACACACACACACACACACAATCACAGAGACGAGACCAGTCAAAACACAGTGGGTCTTCTTTGCCGCAAGCTACTTTCACTAATTTGGCAGTTTAATTATGTTAATTGATATGTTATTAAGAATAACATCATCCAGGGGGGAACAGAGATATGGAGACAAAGCTGTTGTTGAGGTATTTAAATGAGCTCAACTCTGTTGTCTTAAACAAGATTTAAGAGCCCTTCTAGAACTGTTAAGGAGGCAAATCCCACATCCAGTTTCCCTGGTATTCATCTCTGTGTGTTTCATAACACTCTTAAACGGTAAGCCATAAAACGTTTATAGTTTACAACAGTTTGTGAACATTTCTGCTGTCTTCTGTTGAAGTAGTTTTAATGTCATGTGGATGCTTTCCATTGCGTTTAAAAGCAAAAACAGGCCTCAGAACACATTTTTATTTGTGTGCAGTGCAAGTTCAACTAATCAACATTAAGCGTTGGCTTGAAAAACATATATCACACTACACCCCCCCCCCCATCTTCTAGGTTGCCTGGAAGCACCATCAGGTCAGTCAGGAGTATGAAGACAACCAGCTGGAGTTGATGAAACTCGCACAAACCATCAGCCTCCAGGAGCAGGCACTTCTGGAAATAAACAAGAATCATGAAACGGCCATACAGCGCCGCAATTTTCTGTATGTTCATGATTTGGAGCTGACATAACGTTGCCTGGATCTAAACTACATATGTCAAATAATGTTTGTGTGTGTGCATGTCACCTACAGTGGCATCCAGCTCTTGGAGCACGACGAGGTGTTATTCGGCTACTATGAAAAGGTGAACGTCCAGCAGGCCACCATTACTAAGGGAAACATGACACTGGAGACCCTGGAAAAGGAGATGAGAGACTTACATTTGGAGATTAATGAGGAGAAGAGACGGATAGACCTGAAGAAGAAGGAGGTGCCCCTCAACAAACAGTTGGAGGGAGAGATCGCCATGCTGCAGATAGAGGTGGGGAAAGTGTGCGTGTATACCAACATAAAACCCACACATTCATACACAGATATTAACAGATACACAGATGAAACTAAATCAAGTTTGTAGTTCTATACTGATAGAACATCGGCAAAAAAAACAACAAATCCACTCAACTTTCAGAACGGCAAACTTATTACTTGGAAAAGTTGTGGGCGGAAAAGTTTGTGTGTGTACTTGGTCAACGGTTCAAATTGCTGAGGATGATGTTTCTTATAAATCATGCATTAATATTAATTTCTGTTTGTGCGAACAGTGACGACAGTCTCCCAACGCCTACTTCCCCTTTTGTCTGTGCTTTCTCTCAGTCCTTGCCAACAGGAAATTAAAACATTAATAAACATTTTAGTTGAACTATTGTCTGCTGTGAAAAGAGCCTGCTGTTTTGTTACTTTTGTTACAGCAAAGGTGCACTGTGGTGCTGAACAGTTTTGTGCTGCTTCTTTGTTGCAAGAGCTGGAGCAAGAGGGAGGTCCTCCTCCAAGGTATTGGATTGTATTGGATGAGAATGGCACATAGCAGCTTGTGTCAATACCTTTTTATAAGGCCCCCACAGCTTGTCTGAAGTGCATTTGCTCATAATTCCATGTACAGTTGTGGTCAAAAGTTTACATACACTTGTAAAGAACATAATGTCATGGCTCTCTTGAGTTTCCCCGTTATTTCTACAACTCTGATTTTTCTCTGATAGAGTGATTGGAACAGATACTTCTTTGTCACAAAAAACATTCATGAAGTTTGGTTCTTTCATGACTTTATTATGGGTTGACAGAAAAAGTGATCAAATCTGCTGGGTCAAAAATATACATACAGCAGTGCTAATATTTGGTTACATGTCCCTTGGCCATTTTCACTTCAATTAGGCGCTTTTGGTAGCCATCCACAAGCTTCTGGCAAGCTTCTCGTTGAATCTTTGACCACTCCTCTTGACAGAATTGGTGCAGTTCAGTTAAATTTGATGGCTTTCTGACATGGACTTGTTTCTTCAGCATTGTCCACATGTTCTCAATGGGATTTAAGTCAGGACTTTGGGAAGGCCATTCTAAAACCCTAATTCTAGCCTGATTTAGCCATTCCATTACCACTTTTGATGTGTGTTTGGGGTCATTGTCCTGTTGGAACACCCAACTGCGCCCAAGACCCAACCTTTGGGCTGATGATTTTAGGTTATCTTGAAGAATTTGAAGGTAATCCTCCTCCTTCATTATCCCATTTACTCTCTGTAAAGCACCAGTTCCATTGGCAGCAAAACAGCCCCACAGCATAATACTACCACCACCGTGCTTGACGGTAGGCATGGTGTTCTTGGGGTTAAAGGCCTCACCTTTTCTCCTCCTAACATATTGCTGGGCATTGTGGCCAAACAGCTTGATTTTTGTTTCGTCTGACCACAGAACTTTCCTCCAGAAGGTCTTATCTTTGTCCATGTGATCAGCAGCAAACTTCAGTTGAACCTTAAGGTGCCGCTTTTGGAGCAAGGGCTTCCTTCTTGCACGGCAGCCTCTCAGTCCATGGAGATGCAAAACACGCTTGACTGTGGACACTGACACCTGTGTTCCAGCAGCTTCTAATTCTTGGCAGATCTGCTTTTTGGTGGTTCTCGGTTGACTCTTCACCCTCCTGACCAATTTTCTGTCAGCAGCAGGTGATAGCTTGCGTTTTCTTCCTGATCGTGGCAGTGACAAAACAGTGCCGTGCACTTTATACTTACAAACAATTGTTTGCACTGTTGCTCTTGGGACCTGCAGCTGCTTTGAAATGGCTCCAAGTGACTTTCCTGACTTGTTCAAGTCAATGATTCGCTTTTTCAGATCCATGCTGAGCTCCTTTGACTTTCCCATTGTAGCGTTTGTGGGCGTTTGTATCCAATGAGCCCTATTTAAATGGCCTCAGAGAAGTCACCAGCTGTAGTCACTCATAATCACTCACAAGAAGTTAAGAGGCCATGCTATGAAGCTCATTTCATTGACACAACTTTCTAAGTCACCAAAATTTCTAATTCATGTTGCTGTATGTATATTTTTGACCCAGCAGATTTTGTCACTTTTTCTGTTAACCCATAATAAAGTCATGAAAGAACCAAACTTCATGAATGTTTTTTGTGACAAAGAAGTATCTGTTCCAATCACTCTATCAGAGAAAAATCTGAGTTGTAGAAATAACTGGAAACTCAAGAGAGCCATGACATTATGTTCTTTACAAGTGTATGTAAACTTTTGACCACAACTGTATCTGTGTAGATTTAGCCTTCAGTATTCGGCTGTCCACATTTCTGTCCAATCACAGCTTGACTGCATCATGATGTGGCAGTGCTCAGTGGATTCAAAATCCTATTTGGAAGCGGTCAGGCAATTAGTTCCTCCTGGCGTGATCAGATGTTCAAAGTTACGCTCAAAAGACAGATTGTGTGTCTGCAAGATTTTCTTTGGAATCTTCTGGCAAATTCTGAGCAGGCCGTTGTCCAGCTGTGTGTGTGTGTGTGTGTGTGTGTGTGTGTGTGTGTGTGTGTGTGTGTGTGTGTGTGTGTGTGTGTGTGTGTGTGTGTGTGTGTGTGTGTGTGTGTGTGTCTTCCACCTTGTAAAAAAACAACACTGTTAGACATTTATGAGATGTCAGTGGGAGTCCTGATAGGATCTTAGGAAGAAGATGATTGTGTGTGTAAGGGAGTCGTATGTCTTTGGCGTTGCAGACTATTTTTCAACTATTTTTGTAAAGTTAGGGAAACTCCAAAAAGAACAGCTGGGTACAAACCCAACCCACCAAGACAATACTTGAAACATGCAGATACCAGAAGAGCACCACTAATGAGCAGATCTCTGTTTTGAAGTACTTTCTGAGCTTCTCCTTTTGAATGATACTTTTGAATTGCTCTTTGTAAATGTACTGTGTTGGAGGGCTTCCTTTTTAATATAATGTACAGACTCAATGTTCATATTCTGCTTTGTTTGCAGTGAATACCAGCAAAAGTATTTCTATTGACCGTATTCCAGATGAATTTTACATACTCTCTCCGAGGACTCTCTCGACTCCTCACAAAACTACTGTGAGCATGCACATACCCTGCATCACATTGCAAGAAGAAAGCACAATTTGTGAGATTGCATGTTTTGTTTTTTTTGGTTTGCGCACCCTTTCTGTGCGTCTCTAAGCTGCCTTTGAACGCTCATCAAAAGTGGTCGATTCGTAGCCTCGTTTTTTTCAGAGCTGGTCCTCCAACTTAATTTTGTTCAGGTGAGCCGACCGTGTTGGAACGTTCTCAGAGGTTTCAACAAAGACGTTTGCGGTACTTTTGCTAAATCAACTCTACGGACAGACAGAAAGGAGGAGATGAAGATCTAAACCAAGAGGGACAGACCCAAACAACCAAACACTGCACACGTTTCACAGACACAGGCTGAGACACACATGAATAACTAAGGTGAAAATACACGCAACTTTGCGATATCAAGAGTGCCAGACTCATAGAAGGAAAGAGATTTGAGAGATAGGCACACACACACACACGCTGAGTTTCCCTGGCGTCGGGGATTGGGTGTGTTGCTGCTCTGGATCAGAGTGACTGGTTTTGACTCGCTGCTGGACTTCTCTGATGTAGGTCTTGTGCTCTTTTTGGATGAACGCAGCATTGGAACAGACTTCACCATGTGCTGCTTTTCCCCTTTTCTCCATCTGTTTGCTCCTTCTGCTGTTTATCCGTTTGCTGCAACGGCCCTCATCACTGACATTCTTTTTCTTTCACTCTTCTTTTCTATTGTTTCTGTCATTATTATTCTTAACTCTTTCTCTCCTCACATTTGAACGACCATCCTTCCGTTATTGTTCCCTCCAGGCGTCCTCTGGGTTTTTGTTTCATTGGAAGAAGTTATTTATTTCAGTAGAAACCTCCCTTCCCTTTTCACATATTTTTTTCCGCTTGCTGACCGACCTTGCATTTGGCTGTAAATGCAGTGCTTTCCTTCTTTCTGTTCTTTGTAGCCATGCTAGCAGCATGACAATAACCCTCTCTCTATCACTTTGGTCCTGACAGAGATATTCATGATCCCCAGAGGATAAATCCTGCCAACTTCTCCTATAGCGCCACCATGAGGTTTGTCATCAGTGGTTTTGAGTGTAGTATCTCAACAAAAATTGGATGGGGTTGCCATAAAATTTGGTACGGACATCTTTGTTACATTAGTGATCCCCACTGACATTCCCACGAGCTCAGCTGTACCATGAATTAGCAAATATTAGCATGCTAGCACACTAAACTAAGATGGTTAACAAGGTGAACGTACTTGCTAAACTCCGGCATGTCAACATGCTCGCCTGGCTGCAGACTGTTAGTCTTGTTTGGATACGCGTGCGACTCCTGGACCTCTCTTAACAATCAACGGTTACAGCCCTGATTAGTGAATCGATCCACACATTCCATATTTCTCCCTCTCCTTTTCGGGAATCATTTTCTAAATCACTGTTCTCCCTCACGCAGCCGTCTAACTCCACTGGGTGCAAAAGCGAATCGCCATGGGTTTCTCCTATTGCGGGAAGCTTGCCGAATCAATTCATCCTCCTTGTGAATTCATTCTATATGCGAATTCAATTTCCATGCAACTGCCTTCGCTGTCGATATATTATATATATTGTGTGTTTGTATTCATCTGTGACCAGTTTATCTGCTCATTTCAGACAGCCCCCCCCCCACCCTCCCTGTGATGGGGAATTTTGACAAAGATAGATCGGGCCATCTGTGACACTATTGAAGTTCAATATACTCTGAGGCTTTCGTTTGCTCTGAGGAATTTTAATTGCTGCAAAGTAAACAGCGGTTGCTGTTGGATTCTGAATTTACTACTTGTTTATGAGTCGCCGGCACGTCCACATCTAGAACGCACACATACAGGTGCGCACACACGGGCGCACACACTGAGATTGGTGCAGTGTTTGTGAAATTGCGATGATGCCCTTGCGGCAACATCTGAATATTGTTCGACAGTGCTTTAATGACTAGCTATACGTCCGCTACACAAAGTCACATGCAAACCTAATATCACCAACAGAGAGGTATTTATAGAGCGCACACAGTCGGTAATGGAGAAGGATTTATAATGGGTGCGAGGCTGATGTCATACTGCACTGTCCCTACGGCAGTGTGACTCACTAGGGACAGTGTTTGTCTGTCCCTCTCTTAAATCTTTGTTTAACCTGTGTTGAACTCACTACCATTGGGAAAAACCCCACCGTGAATCATATCTTGATAGATGTGTGCAAGTGACTGCGTTGCATGTGAGAGCCTTAAGTTAGACGGGTAGAGAGAAAGGCTGATAATGCTGTTACTTGACTGTTGTTCTTGTTGAGTAGTTTGATGAAACTCCACTATACAACCCTTGAAAGTCATTCGGTAACTCACTTCGATCTGGCTTATCTTCGCTCTGCTGCCTAAACACCCGCGAGCGCACTCGGGCGTGTCTTCAGACAAGTTGGGATGTATCCCAAATATAGTCACGAGAGTAGTCAACAACATATTTTTGTTGGACCACTGGTAAATTAGCTCTACTCAAGATTCTTGCTGCAGATCTCTCATGGAATCTTTGCACTGGCTTCTCAGACATAAAGAAAAAATGGTCTTTTTGTTCCCACATCGTACACTTTGGTTGCTAATGCCCACCGTTGAGGTTACAGATCCAAATCATAGGAGTAATGTTGCTCTGGAGGACAACCAAGTCAGCTGTTGTTTTTCCTTTTGAGTGGGAGAACAAATATGCAGCGGGGTGGATTTTGGGGGCTTATTGGTGGTGGAGAACTCATTCACAACCTTTGCAGACACATGCGTAAAAACATACAAACAAGCGTCATGATTAATAAAAACATCAAATCAAAATGCAAAAACACTGTCAGATAAGGCAACTGGGATAAAAAATAGATATCAGAAGTTGAAGGGTGTAAATGATCTTGTGGTAAAGCAGGGATTTGGAGTATGATACTGGCTGTGCCGGCCTGAATTCCTCAGGCAAATCACTGCACAGTCTTGAAGACCTCTGACAACAAAAGCCTTCGCTTTCACCCTCTAACTGGGACGCAGGAATAGTTATAAAGTACGGTTCCTGCCTGCAGAGGACCTCAGGCTACATCAGGCTCATAAGACATTAAGAGGAAGATAACTAGGGGCCAGACTGCATGACCTTAAGGTGTCACTCAGAGAGAACCAGGACATTCTGATGTAGCATTTCAAATTTAAAGCCCTTCAAAATCTCAATCACGAGCCAACTTTAAATCACATTCATGAGACAATTTGTCTAATTTCAGATTAGATTTTAGAGGAAACTACGGTGCATAGTAGTTTTACATTACTGGTTAGCTAATATTACGTGTGTTTCTGATATTATGTGACCTGCTGTCGAATATTCCTGGAGAAGCCAAGTTAAAATGCACATTTCCAAATTGATTCTAATTTATTTCTCATTTCGGGGATTATGAAAGCTTCAGTTCAGCTCCTGTGCTCACATGTTCTGCTAATTAACCTTACATAACCTTATTATGATTTTACCTCGGTTTTACTTTACTGACCTTTCTGCCTTACTGCTCTGTCCCTTTTGTCTTTTATCCCTTTTAATTGCGAGAAACTTTGTAACCTAATTTTTGGAAGTGGTATGTAAATAAGGTGATTATTTATCTTTTATTATTATACTGCTAAGCATGCAGTGTGCCATCAATTATGTGGCTTTTTAAGCCATCATGCTAAACCACTAACTGAGCGTAAATTATGGAAATCGTATGCAAATTATTTTCTGCGTGGATGCTGTCACACGCACGCAGAATGCTTTACAGCATTCATGAGCCAAGAAAGCAGCAATTATTTGTGACAGTCAGATGAAGAAAACAGAGAGGCGGGCAGGCAGAACAGAGGCACTGACATAGAGACAGATGAATACAAAGAGAAAGACAAACATCAGCGCAGACGAACAGAGGGAGGAGGACGGGTTTAAAAAATGTTAAGAGCAAATGCACAATGCAGAGAAAAGAAGAGATTGAAGAGAGGGGAATGAGAGTGACAGAGACGCGTTGTATCCCATCCATCATGGAGTGTTTAAATGGCTCGAAGTGCTTACGAATGATGTTGGGACACAGATCAGTCAGACTGAGAAGTGAGGACTATTGGGTATCGCAGATTCTAATGTAGTCTGAAAAGTTCATCAACATTTAAAGCTTTAGAAATAAATGAAAACATTTCAAATTCAGCGATGTTTCTTCACACCAAATGTTCATTCTTCAGTTGGTCCACAGCAGTTTGCTGGCTAAACCGAATCAACACAAGTCAACACAAACTCCAAGGATTTATATGCTGATCGTTGTAAATACCAAACAAAGAAATGGAAGGTAGTGTTCTTAGGGCATGAATTTTTAGAATGTTAGTACTGGTAATTTGATTAAAGAAATATCTGTCGTTAGACACTAGAAATAGTTTGTCACATCACTTAAATTCCAGCATTCCGACTTTGTTCAGGGAATAGTGAGGCTTGAAGCTTCTGCACTGTTTCCACCAATGTCCAAAAACTGTTGTATCTGCCATATAATAAATGGAAAAAAAAAATGCAAAATACTGCAGCTGCATTATATTTCCTTACACAAAAAGTGTGAAGAATTCAAAATGCACTATGGTGTAGTACAATGATCATTCAGTTTTAATATGTTTCAATCATGCATTCAACTCCTTGCATCAGGAACAAGGTTTTGTTGTCAAAGTTCTATTCTCTGTGAAAGCTGCAGATAACCCACGTCCCTGTTGGTCAGCCCCAATTCCTGTTTCTCTGCATCTCCTGCCTCCCTCTGAATCTGTCTTCCTTGTATGCTTTCACATCCCATCTCTCCCTCCTTTCGTCACTCTGGACTTCATGCTGTCTTCCCTTTGCTCTTCCTCACTTCATCTTCCTCTATCTGTCAGCCTTTTATCAGTCTCTCCGAGTACATCTGCTCCGCTCTCGTCTCCACTTTTCAGATGCTTACTGTCAATGCATTCTGTAACTTTAGCCTGACAAACGCCTTCAGTTAATCACATGACAGTCATCCTAATAAATTATAGCTTGGTTCACATGACATTGAGAGAGCACTGAACACCGGAGTCCGTTTTAATCAGACTCACTGTCTGCTTGCAGGGGCTTCATTAATCTCCTCCATGAAAGGGGGGGGGGGGGGGGGAACGGGAATCGCCGCTTTGTTCCACGGCGTCTTTCAAGTCTCACACATAATTTCTCACGTTGGATGAACGCATATAGACATGCGCAGGAGCACGCACGTACACGCGCCGCATGGTTGAGTGGAGAGAAGCTGCGGTTTCATAAGCCAGGTCATGGCAGGTCAGACCCCCGTGTACAACATATTTCCACACGCTGTTTGCTCCTCGTTTCCTCACTTTTACTCTCTGCTGCCTGTCCACTCACTTTCTTCTTCACTTATATTTTGTCTCGTTCTCTCCAGGCTTCTATTCCTATTTTCTCATGTCTTCTCTCTCTCGTTTCTGTCATCTGATCTGGTTTTTTTTTTGCCGTCTTTCTATTTTCTGCTGACGTCCTTTTTATGGTCCCTGACAACTTTCCTTGATCATCTTTGCTTCATATGTTTTTATATATAGACCAGCTTTATTTTGCTGTAATGGGGCCATTGGGCTTTTGCTTTAACTTCCCCGTTGAGATATTGCAGCTACTTTATAATTGCTCATTTCCATCTGCAGTCCTTGCACAGGTTAGGAGGCCACTTGTCTCCGTCTCTACAATTTATGTTAAATAGTGGATATTGGAACCAAATGCTCTGCATGAAACAGACTGACCAGGTGAATTCAGGTGCAGCTATGAGTCCATATCATCCTCTAAGCACCAGCAAACTCCTGCTATATGAGCTGTATATACAAGACGGCAATGTTTTTTTTTCCAGTTGCAACATTCCATCAAATAAAAACGGTCCTGACGTCTTGTGCATTTTAATCGCATTTTCCCAAAATTCAGCCTGACATATTTGGTATCTTTCAAAACTTTGGGAACGTTACTAGAATTTTAACGATGGGTTCTTTTGTGTTCAAACAAAGCCTGGACAAACAACACAAGTTTGTGCGGACTGTTCTTCCAGATTCATAATCATTTAAAGACCGGTCCACACCGCTACCAGGGATCAAAAACTCCACAGGGTATCTTTTAATTAATGTATTAGATGTTACTTTTTCTGTCATTCATCTTAACTTTCAATCAATAAATCATGTCAGCACTACATTTCACACTCTCAACCCCTCACTCACTAGTTTCAGAATAAGAGTGTTGGCGAAGGGCTTGAATGCTGTCACTGTCCCCTCAATTTGATGTCATCTCTTGTCCTCCTACCTTCCTTAATTGTCTTTCAACGGTATTTTAACTCATCTTCTTTTTTTATTTCCTTGTGTATCCTTAACTCCTCTTCTATTTCTGCTGTACGTCAGAATATTTTAAACGGTTCCTTAGAGGGATCCTGTGGCATTTTAGATTTCGGTTTCTTTTATCCCACTTTGCCAGTGACTTGTCACCTAGTCTGAAGTAGCTCCATATAGGCACTACATTTAGCTGAGAAATGTCTTTAAGTGTTTTTTTCTATCCCCGGTGCAATAGGATCTTAAATGCCTGGAGGACACGGTACTGGAAACACAGACAGTAGCTGACTAACTCTAGATTTGTTGCTTTTCACTTTATTTGTGTGAAGTGTGCTCTTGTGGGAAATTACTGTATTGTTTTCATTACTAGAACGCAGCGACAGTGACATGATGGCTACAGTTTTGCTGATAGTGTAGGTCTATAATATACTGTACATACAGTGTTACTTACACAGTGCCAACCTATAGTCTTGTTTTTGTCTCTAATTCTCTCCGTGTCTCTCAGTTGTCAGAAGCCAGGGACGAGAAACTTGAAGGTCTGAGTCGGACTGTTGATTACAAAGAACTAAAAGGCAAAGACCTGTCAAGTGTGGAACTGGTCAAGAAGATTGAGCAGGTACACGACATTACAAGGTGTTTTATGTGTGTGCAATCATGGTATCTACTTGAATGAATTTTGGTGATATTTTCATGATTTGGCCATAATTATGGTGTCCCTTTGCATTTAGCTGGAGGTGAAGCTAGCAGAGAGCGAGAGGCAGTCTCTGGAAAAAGAACTCCTCGTGGACCAGGTGACCCGGCTCTCGAAGCCACTCAGTGAGCAGGCTGAGAACTGCCATCAGGACAGACTCTCACTGACAAAGAAGGTAGACGGCAAGATCCACTTGAGAAGAGGCTTAGCCCATGTACACACACACACACAACGAAATATAAGCGCTCAGATTAACACACACACACACACAAAGATACTTGTTATATCATTCACCCTTTTTTGTTTTTTTTACCTCCCTCTGTGTCTCTCTCACGCACACACTCTCACATTGTTTGAGGAGCATGCGCGGTCCATGTGAGGAGCATGCAGAGTGGGCATTAAGGAGTTCACCGAACATTACAGTTTCCTTGTACTCAATCTCTCTTTATCCCTCATTGGCTGTCTGTATATAGACATATAAATATCCTCAAGAACAAGGTTCAACAAGGTTGTAATAACTTGTAATAATGACATGAATGAAGATGAATTTGGCATCATGATGATCATTTTGCATCAAGACAGATCTAAATGAAATCAGATATTTTGAATAATTAGCTTCACCACTTGTATCTTATGTGTATCAAGTCATTAATTCTGAGTCTAAATGCATGTTGAGTAAGCTAATCTGTGTGTGTGTGTGTGTGTGTGTGTGTGTGTGTGTGTGTGTGTGTGTGTGTGTGTGTGTGTGTGTGTGTGTGTGTGTGTGTGTGTGTGTGTGTTTGTGTTGTCTGCCCTCCAGTTAAACGAGCTCCGAACTCACATAATCGACACCAACCACCGCATGATGGCCGTCTCTGCAGAGCTCGCCATGAAGCAAGCTGTTGCGTTGTCTCTCCAACAAGAGATCAAAGAGAGAGAGCTCCAGGTCAGAGGTGGTCCCGGTCGCTCACAGCTCAAACAGAACACTGTCTTTCTTATTGTTCCTGTCTCTCTCCTCTGACCGCAAGCGCAACAGTAATTTCTCACCGTGTCCCATCATTCACCTCAAACCTATTTTTATTTGCACGGTAAAACACGTCGGGAGGCAAACACAGGAAGACAAAATAATAGTCATTAATAGTTTTCATGACGAAAACTCCAAGGGGTTCATGAAAATTAAATAAATGATTCAAGAATAAACAAATGAAGTAATGCAATGCACCGGGTCGGTGAGTTTTTTTAAACAGGTTGGGTATCTGCAGGATTCAGGGCTGTCACAATATCAGATTTCTTTTACACTATTATCATGGCCAAAATAATTCATAACAATATTTTTGAAATATCTTCAGAAAATAAAAAATGCTGGCATCAGCAGCCCATGAGCAAATGTCATATCCATAGCAACCAAGAAAAGTTCAAATGTTGTTTACATTCAAGCCACATAACCTAATAAGTTGAAATATTAACTAGCCAATTTACCCACCTGGCTGTCTGCCTCTGCCCGTATTGAAAATAGCAGTAAGTCAATCTCTGAATATTCTTTTCTTATCAAATGAGACGTGTAGGTGTGAAAATATAAAGCTATATATTGTTGTTTCTGGGCGTCAACCTCCATAAAAAAGTAATAACCAGGTGCCAGATTGTATGCACGCATTCAGGATGAAGCTACAAAAAACAGGGTACAAAGCACCGAAGAAAAAACGCAAATGGGGCGTGCGGAAGGGCCAACTTCGAATGCTGTGCTTACAAACCGTAACCGACAAATCCTACTCATTCTGCCTTTTAAGGAAATGCAAGGAGCCATCAGCTAAATCATCATTTAAGTAAAACATTTTGAAATTCTGACCCTGGTTTGAACAGAAAGATTAAACTACTAAGATGAGAGGATTTCCCGAAATGCCTTACGAATGTTTCAAGAGACGTGTGTTAGTAAGCTGAAGAACCCTTGCAGCTGATGTACGCCTGCAGCGCGCCGCTGACACAAGTAGAACTACAAAATGCAGAGGCATAACTTTGCCCAAATTCTGACAGTAATGCGACCATCTGTTTTTTTCAGGCGCAGTTAGAATTGAATTGAGCCAGGAGAGTGCAGAGTGATAGGAATGCAAAGTGAAAGGTTCTCGCACTGCCCCTGTGTTTCCAGATGGACAGGTGCCAGCGGCAGCTGGAGCAGGGCCTGCCACCATGCCCTGAGTTAGAGAAGGAGTGGAGGAGGATGCTCCGAGACAAGAAGAGGAGACAGAGGGACAAAGAGGAGAGGGAGAGGGTAAAGACACACTCACACTCACACACACACACACACACACACACACACACACACACACACACACACACACACACACACAGATCACTGGTCAAGAATTGATTAAAGCACTGAAGGGCATGAAAAGAAGATGGAATGACAAAAGGGAGAAAAAAAAGAAGTGGAGCAGGAATCGATTAAGATTCCGAGGGACAATAGGGGCTGCTGTATACCTGGACATGCACAGACTCAGACGGAGAAGTGACTAGAAACTCTCCACACACGGAGATTAGACAGGATATAGGATTGTTTTCACCAAATGCACAAACACAAGGCAGACTGGCAAACAAACAGAATTAGACGCAGTCTACAAGGCACACAAACAGGGATCAGTTGTGTCTGAAACCAGTCTGTTATTATTTTCTCACCCAGTTTATTTCACTTTTATTCTCCGATAGCCACCGGCCCAAAAAGACACCACACTTACTCTGCATGCACAATGCATAACCTAATAATAATAAATCTTCTGAAGATTTATTATTTGTCATGCATTTCAAAGGTTCCTCTTGAAATGTAAATGTGTTTTATGAACCTGATGAGGAGAATATGTTTTGTCCTATTTTATTTATTGCCAGTTCCTGCTATTTGTTTGCATTCAAAGCCATTATTCCTTTGTTTTGTGTGCAGTTCTTAGATCACATGCCAGCGGATAAACTGTTCATATGCATGAGAAAATCGCCATCTCTTTGAAGTCTCAGTTAGATTTAGGCACAGTTCATTTGCATTTTGCTGTTGAGGGGTGAAAGTCAAAGGGAGGACTGTAGTGTCGTGAGCACATGTGCACACTGGAAGAGGTTTTTACTTTCTCAGCAGAAGTCCGCCATGGTTACAAATTGATCCATCATCCATATTGGGTTCACATCAAGCTTTTATGATCTATATAAACTGTATGATTACTAAAAACCACAGTAGCCAGCTGTTTACGCGACATGTTCACGAAAGAAAAGAAAAAGCAGCTTTCAGTGTATCTGAGCATCATAACCTGGTGGTCAGATAGACGAACAAGTGCAGCTCACCAAATCCTGTGAATCCAATCAGTGATTGTGAGTCTTGCCTCGTGCACTCAACTGTTCTTTTGTGCCTTTGCATTATCTTGAAATCTAAAAAATTAATGAGTTATTCCATTTTCATGATTAAAATTCAAGAATTCTAACTATTTAGTCCAAGGTCATGCAGTCTTGCATCAAATATTAAAACTGCTTCTGGTGTGTGTGTGTGTGTGTGTGTGTGTGTGTGTGTGTGTGTGTGTGTGTGTGTGTGTGTGTGTGTGTGTGTGCGTGCGTGCGTGTGCGCAGCTTGCTGAAGAAAACGAGTGGATCCAGCTGCCAAATGGAACGTACACCACGGCCGAAGCCCGTCCGACCGCATATATCCCCCAGAACGACTCGCTCCCTCTGCCCAAACCCTACGGCGCCCAGGCCCCCTTCAAACCCTCCCAACCGGGAGCCAACATGAGACACTTCCGCAAACCAACACTCAAGCCCTTAGAGATATAGAAGACAAGGCACACGTAGTCATAAACCTATGGATGTTGGTCAATGGTTGTAATTTGTACAAATATATTTCAGTGATTTGACTCATTTCTTTCTCACACGTATTGATCCATCTGCTCTTTACACAACTCTCAGCGCCGCTCCCTCCTCCTCCTCTCTGCTTCTCGTGTATGTTTGTGTCCTCGGTGTCCAGCATACCACTGCTGTTTTGTCATGTGAGAGCGTACTTGTGTACTGCATCTGGTTGTAATTTTGTTTCCTTTTTTTTTTTTTTTGTTACTGGTAATAGCTTGTTTACACTCGCGCTTGTAGGAACACACTCATGATTGAGCTCTAACAGTAAATTGTGAAATTTTTTGGTAGTGGTGCTAGTGGTGATGCGTGTGTGGGGCATGTGTTCATAATCATTTTTATAGTGTCTGAATGTTCATCTGAGACTAAATGCCAGAGATTATTTACGTCTCATGTCGTGCTTTCATTTGAGGAATTACAACATTCCCCTGATAAAAAAGGGACTTCAGAATCACCGTGTCTTATGTTTATACAAAAGAAGTTTGCAAAATGGATTGTAAATAAAGAGATTTTTTTTCAAATTTAGTGTATTTTTCTTGAATTACTGCCATACTTTTAAAGAAAATGAGTGTACAGATAAGCTTTGTGGCAACAGCTAGCTAGGCCTTGACTTTCTTTGTTTCCACTGAGTTTCCTTTGAACCCTGGCAAACCGAGTTACATTGTTGCATTTGGGATTAATTAGGAAATGATCTCAACTCGCAGGCAAATAGCTTGAGAGGCTCTGTGCGGTAGGCAATAAACTCTTTTAGATTCTCAAGAATATGGAAGTGTTTTAGACAAATTTAGGAAATAATCTCAGCATCAGTCGTCATACATGCTGCGTCACGTTTAGGGAAGAACACACCCATCACGCATTTATACAGGCGTGTTTTGCAATACCATTAGTGCCAAATTACACAATCTTTTCAATTTATTTTTTTTACTTTTATTTTGATGTTTACCACCCATCTCAAATCAATTCCTCTTTAAATGTGTTAAATCCCTTATTTCCTCTCTCTATTGCCTCCTCCAAACTCTGTTATGCAGTCGGTGTTATGTAGCCGGCTAATAAGCACAAACAGTTAGAGGCTACCTTAATTTGACAGCTCTCAGCCTGCAGTGGACGATCAGGCACACACACACACACACACACACACACACACACACACACACACACACACACACACACACACACACACACACACATTACACCACTGGGTGGACAGAGCTGCCTCAAAATCAGATAAACTCTACCTGCTTTCTTCTTGAACCCGTCAAGTGGTGTATCGCAAACTAAGCTTACACCAGGGGTTACCAGAGTTATTTGTCTCTGATGCAGCCTCACATCCCTGTCAGATTAAACTGTTATCCTATTTGCTTTTGGCAAATCATTTCAAATGTTTGTCCATTACCTTGTTGCTTATTATTTCAACTGTTTAGCTAACCAGTTTGGCTGTTTCGCTGGCTAGTTTTAATGCACCATGTTACACTGATTCATGCAGGTGGGAGGGGTCCCCTGTGCCGTTAGCCTATTGCAGCTCGTAGCTTACAAATAATTGTGACAATAAATTGACCAAAAATCAATCACACCAATTTGTAATTATATTTGGATGTTTATTTCCCTCCTAAACACAAATATGTGTACATTATGATTTATATTCTTCTACATTGGTTAAGCGACAACTGCAGAAGCACAGAAGTTGCGAATGGCTGTTGCACACAGTAATGGCCTTCACAAACACAAGCGTGCTTGCGAGCTGCTTAATGCGCACATCAACACCAAGACTACTTTCCCCTCAAGCCAAGATCAGCAGATAGAACGACTTCCAGTACATTTGTAGAAGTTTCAAAGGCGAATGACTTTGTTTTTGGTCACCAGTAGCCATCTCTGAACTCCTCACCCCATTTAGAGCTCCACTTTTATCCAGTTTATCCATCTCTCGTTCCCCTTCATTTAAATTCTCCTCTCTCTTTGTCATTCTCTATGCTCTTTCATTGCCTGGTCTTCCTCTCTATATTTACATTTATCATTTCAGGCATTAAGCAGGCACTCTTAGCCTGGCTTACAGCTTAAACCCATTCAAATGTATTCATCAGTAACAAGATTACAAGTGCGCAGGATGAAAAGGCAGCAAGACTGAAGAATATGCAGAAATATCCCAGCATCTCTAAAAAAAATGTATCTTTAATAGAGAGGAAGAAAAATAGGAGAAGAACAGAAGTAAATATATATTTTTTTATTGGAGGACATGATGTAACAACACACACATTTCATCTCCCCGTGTCCCCTGTCTTCCTTTCCACTCTCCTAAAATATGTTGTGTTCCTACAAGCGCGAGTGTAAACAAGCTATTACCAGTAACAAAAAAAAAAAAAAGGAAACAAAATTACAACCAGATGCAGTACACAAGTACGCTGGGTATCTATACTTATTTTCGTCTGACTTTAAGTCAACATTTAGACAATTATAGATATGATATATTGTCACTTTTAGTGACAATGTTTAACATTAGAAACATTTTGCTGAGGGTTTTGTCAAAAAACATATCGATATTTCACAAAAATATAGCCAGCATCAGTGAATTCTCTACATATTTCGGACATGCTCCTGATTTAGCCACTCTCAGTTGTCTCAAAATCCATGTCTTTGGTGTAAAGCCACGGTCTATTTCCTATGAAGAGCAGGCTAATTTGTACATTCAGTTTACAACACCTAAATACCTGCTCGGGGCTGTCATTTTAAATCCGCCGGGTCGCCTCACTGAGTTATACTAAGCCCCCCTTTTCAGCAGCAAAGATTGCGCATAACTCAGCGTTAACGTCATATTGAATGTACAGCAGCCACTGACTGGCCATATCAAGCTACTCCGTCCATAAAGCTTTTGTCAGCATGTAATCAAGTTGATGGGGTGCAGCGGCATTACGGAGAGCGCAGGAGGATAAAACAAGTGTTTGATTTATAAATACTGTTTGCAGTATTTGACATCAATGTTCATAAATTGTTTGAGAGAAAATGGGGGAAGTTGTGGAGAGAATTGTTGCTGCTACAGTTCATATAAATAGCTGCCTGCGGTTATTGATTTCCAATAAATATTAAACCACTAACTGAAGATCCTATTGTTTTGTCATGTTTGGTACTGTTTCATATTGTCCCTCAATGTTTGTGGGGGAAAAACATGGTGACTATTTCTTCCATTCTCCCACATATTCTCCCCTCCATCTTTCCTTCTCTGGGGCGTCTCCATCCATCTACCCCTCCGTCCCGTTCTAATCTTTCATCAAGCACTGAGAGCTTGTTTATGAGCGCTTAGCTTTTCGATCTCTCCATTCATCTTTCGCTTCCCGCCCTCCACCCCGCCGTCATCCATCCATCCGTTATTTATCCTCGAGGCCCAGACAATGATGACTGTTCCCTGGAACACATTTCCCCCCTCATGTGTTTCTCCCTCAATCCATCCACCCATCCCCAGACCCTCTCATGCTTCATTTTTCTTCAAAGCCCAGCAGTATTAGTGTCTGCTTCAGAGCCGTCTCCTCCACGAACCTGGCGTCCACGTTCTCCTGCTCGTCGAAAGGGTTCAGAGCTGCAACACAGGAAGGAGGAGTTAGACAGGGATTTAGCTTCCTGTACAGGATGCAACGCTTCCTTCCTTCCAAAGCACGCACATAAACGCACACATTCTGTCTTAATCCTCCAAAGGCGTCTAAACGAGGCAGGATACACACCCGCACTCGCACATACACTACCTTGCTCCTCAATATCGGAGAGTATTTTTGCCAAGTAGGTAAGGGGCAGAAACTCGGGTCTGAAGCCTGGCTTGTCTCTGCTCGTGAACGCACATCCCTGAGGAGGAAGACAAAAACAAAAAAAACTGTGGGCTCTGCCGTTTTCTAGGATGCACACAGTCGAGACAAATCTGCAGCAAATCCCCAAACTAGTCACCTTTACTCACTTGTTTCCTCTTCTGAATGAAGTTGGCTGAAGTTTAACTTTTCAGGCAGCCATAAATTCTGATCATGTCATTGCACAAAATGCCACTGGCTCCGCTGGGCAATTAGCTGACTGAAACCAGCCAATGGCATCATGAAGTGGACGGATGATGTGTTAGCTGTACAGCTGGGGTCACTGTTTAAACACGTTTGATGAAGAATGCCAAAGAGGACTTTTTTTTTTTTTCTGTAATACTGCAGAAATAAATGCTTTTTTTTAGTTAACATTGAGTTAACATTTTTAGGGTTGCAAGGATTCCTTGTCAGAAACTTGTGATAATAGCTCATAACAAGTTTCCAGAGCCCAAGGGGATTACTTCAAAAACGCTTGTCTTGTCCAACCAACAGTCCAAAACCCAAACAGTTTGAATTCACAACGATGTGAAACAGAGAAAAACAATACAGCCTCACATTTGAGGAGCTGGATCCAGCGTTTTTAGCTAATCCAATACTGTGGTTTATGATCAAATACCTGCACAACCAGAGACTTTCCCACAAAGCCTCGGCTGTACTTTGCATTTATTGCTAATTAGCAAATGTTGTGTCTGCTAGTCTTCGGTGCTTTTAGTGTGTGCATCACTCTCTGCGGCATGTGTGACACACTGTGTCGCGTTACCTTGTTGTTGTGTTTCTCGAGCAGCGTCCTGGCATACTCTCTGGAGATCGAAGCTGAGCTGACAGGATGGTCCCACATATGGTAGATCTTCTGCTCCATAGGCTACAAACACACACACGCGCACACAAAATAGTTTACATTTTAGACATGTAGCTCATGTTGTCATGAGAAAAAATAATCCCTGGGGCAAGTGAACATCTGTCCCTTTCTATTTTGCCGCTTGGAACTCAAAGCCATTATTGAGGAGTTGACTGCTAATGAGGCATTCTAGAGAACTCATCATTTCCAGTGTTGAGCAATGCACACAACAGTAATAAGTAACACTTAAGCAAACAAGAGACTACAGGTGTGACTGACAATGAGATGGAGATGAGATGGGATTGATGGGTCATAGCACTGGGCTGTACTGGCAAACCTAAACATTGTGAAATATTCTAAGACAAATACCTTGATATCAACACACAAGGCTATGGTCTGAACTTGCGAGCAGCTGGTGCATCTCTTGTTTATTTGTTACTGCAGAAGTGTGAAGTACAATATGAGGTTTGCCGGAATTCCATTGGCTTTAAAGATGTATATCATAAGAGGGATGTGGGTGCTGGTTTTAGCCAAGAGATATACATTTCCTACAGTTTGCCAGCATCTCCTGTTTTCTCACTGTGTGTGAATGTGTGTGTGTGTGTGTGTGTGTGTGTGTGTGTGTGTGTGTGTGTGTGTGTGTGTGTGTGTGTGTTGTACCTGCTAAATCTCTCCTGCCTGCCTGCCAAACTCACCCAACAAAAGTCTGATGGGCAGGAAACAGAACAGAGACACTAAACACTCAACATACCTCTGACCACAATGCGGACGGAACACACCCACACACACAACTACAGAGGAAATATACTCTCTCCACACGGGAACCCAAACCAGTTACACAAGGGTTAGGGACGCACAGACTCAGTACTAACTGCCTACACTACCCATCCTCAAAACACACACACACACACACACACACACACACACACACACACACACACACACACACACAGCAGCCGGTTACACATGGGCTTTGTGATTGGCTTGAGGGGGGCTTGAGGGAGATGAGACCCAAAATAACTTCAAACTCTTAATTGGACTGGAATGGGAAGTTTGGGGAGAGAACCATTAGAGAAAAGATCAAAACTGTCCCCGTCACTAATAGATGGGATTACAATAGCCTCGTGCATTGTTCTGGCTGAGATATTCACACCGGCCACAAACTGCTACCTCTCAGCCCTGTCCTCCGAGTTTGTACGCTCAACATATTATCATTTGGATGGCAGACTCCTATTCCTGGCCCTGCATAAAAACCTCATGGGTGAAAACACACACACACACACTCAAACAGAAGTACCTCAGGGAGTCTCTTGAGTATGCTGAACTTCAGTCTCTCGTTGGCATCACTGTTGTCCAAATCTAAACACAAAGACAGAGGTGAAAAGAGGAGATGTGGTGCTAAATACTCTTCTGAAGACAAATCGAGGACAAATTATGATATGTCATATCTTCTCTCTATATTTGCATATATAAATCAATTGTTCAAAATCTTTTGAAATTAAATATTGGATTAAAGTTTTTTTTTTTAATTTCTGTATCTGGAGACACTTCATGTAAAATAAACGCAAATAAAATCAACAAAATCCAAGATTGCTATAACTACTATAAACCTTTTCCCCATGCTGATTCCCACGGATAAAAAGGAATTAGATGGAAATTTACATTTTAAAGAAAACAGTGAAATACCATTCTGAGTCAGCAACACTTTAAGACTTTTCACAGAATGTATTTTTTTGTGTTGCAGTGAGATCCATCAATTCTAAAAGAGCAGAGAGCCTCTGACATCCTTTGACCCGGCAACCTGCTTTGGCAGCTCCTGGATGAGAAGCATTCTGGGAGATGTAAGTCATCCAGGATGTTATAAGAACCAGAACAAAAACCTAACTTCTTAAGGCGAGCAGATGATAAATTTAGAGTTCAGAACCAGATTATTCATCTTCTTTCTTAAACTTTCTTCACCAATACAGTTCAACAGATTGGCACCATTACTGCAGCTGCTAAACCTGATTCCGGAACCGGAAATTCTAGATGAGACGGTTTGTGTGTGTTTGTAATGAGGCAGAAAGTGCACACCTGTCCGACCAACTGTCCAGGATAAAATAGAAGAAATCTAAATAAATATATACTTATTTGATCAATTCCTTGGGAGAAGTGACGCATGAACCCTCTCACTTCAAAGTCCTGAAACATTCTTTTCTCTCACTTTGAAGTTTGAAACCATTTGGACCCGCTCCTTTAAATAATCTTTTCATCTTTGTGGATCTTTGTTTGTTCTCTTCATGAGAAAGAACCATGTAAACTACAACAAGATCAAGCGCGACGAGGATATTTTAGGTTCTGTTGAGCTCAGTGCCAAAGTTTAGCCTTGAATACACACGAAGACAGATCAATGTTTTTGCGCACGGCACTGAATCCCCAATGGTAGCTGACCCTAACCGCTGACCTCTCTCTCGCACAAATGATGACAAAAGCAGACAAAGAAAAGACGACGTGTCTTGCCAGTGAAGTCAGCCGCCAACATGCTCTACCAGTGCTCACAGCTCTGTGGTGTGACCTGCTCCTTCAGGTTCAGTGGTCATGACTTCGTCATTCTTCAGTAGCAAACATGAATGCTTTCGCGCCATATTGTGTCTCTGCATGCACAGGTGGCAGCATTCATTAAAATTAATAAATAAGACAATTAAAAATAAAAACAAACAAACATGTGAACTCATTATAATATAAATTATATTCAGCTTTTTTTTTTCATGATGTCCCTTTCCATGACAGTGGAGATGTTTCCTGGCCCTCACCTCACAACAATAATGAATAATTATGAATCAATGAATTTAATTCTTAATCATTCTTAAACTGAATGAGGCTACCAAATAGCTAGCTAGCTTGTTCTAAAACAGATGTTCAAAAATTTAAAATAAACTGCAAGAAAAAAATTAATGAAAATTTAAAGATGAAATGCAAAAAATAGTTTGCATTTGCATATAGTTTTAATAACTTATAATTCTGGCATTATGTGGTTCATCTGTTCGTCCCACTAATTGTCCTGTGGGTTTTGGGGGTTTCTGGGGTAATTCACAGTAACTCAGAACAGGTGCAGCGTAGTATCAGCCACCTGTGGGACTGTGGGAATGCTGAAAATATTGCTGACTGCTGAGAAGCTAAAGAATAATGAATAAATATTTTTACCATTTATTAAAAATAAATACAAATGTTGTTTTTTTGCAAGTTTGAGATGAAAGTGAATAGGACTATGAATCGTCAGCCCCATTAGCAGCTCTGTGAGGTTTGTACTGAAGCACAGCGGTGCTTTGAGCTCTGGTCACTTTGGTATTCAAGACAAAAGCCTAATAGTGACTCGCATATGTTTATATATGTTCATATATGAAATTCAACAAAATATATCCCACCTGCGTTGTGTTGGACCCTGCAAATTCCAGCAGACCTCTAATTTACAGCTCAAAGCTGAAACAATTCTTAGTTTGCAGATGATGCACAACTTTTTCTTTCCATTCCACTTCTACATGCAAATGCAAAAATCAAACAAAAAAATGTCCATGTCATTTCCCAGGTTCTTCACCCCTACAAGTGGGCCAGGCTGAGCCGGAATGGGCAGCGTCTTTTACTGTTCACTGCGTGGATGCCTGGAGCCCTGTTGGCTCGTCCAGCTATGTTTTTACTAATATAAGTGAAAACCAACGGCGAGCAGACTGGCCCTTATTTCTGCAAGAGTCAGCGAATCATGCCCGGAGCTCGAAGCATTCTACATCTTTTTTATAGTTCTCAGTCATCTAATCGTGTTCTCCTTCTACCTGCTACTTGTTAAAGGGGTCAAACAAATCCAAATGCCTGACAAGAAACAGCCCAGTTACTCAGCTTTTCATTTGAATATTCGCAGACTTTCTGGTTGTTTGTCATTCTTCGCGTGGCGTATGTGGCTGCACTTTTCTCGGCATTAGACAAACTGCTTCATTTTAGTAAGATGCTGATGTTTGTGGAATGTTTTTACTTTTTACATCACTGTCTGAATCCATTCCTGTATTTATTTGCCTCTCTTCATTACAGAAGAGAAAGCAACACAAAGAAAAAGAGCCTCATGCCGCCCAACGACAACCTCTAATATAGTTCCTGCGTTATGAATGATTTCATGTTTTAAACTTCGTCATACTAATGTGGTTTTATAGACATTGATAGTAAAACAATGATAGGTTTGGAAATACTGAATACAGCCTTCTGATCTAATGTGCAATTCGGTCTGCATTCATCAACTTAAGTACAACAATGTTTTTGTGTTATTCTTCTGTCGTTTATTAATGCTGCCTCTATCATATCTTTTACTATATTGATTTGTATGCTTATATATTTTCATTATTACAGCATGTCATAAAACATTTAAGCAATGATTATTTGATTTAGTTTTTTATGTTGTTTGTTTTGTTTCTTATTGGAAAAATTGGTGCAAGACAATTCATCCTGAGAGGAACAGTTTTCTTTGTAAAACTTCTCACATATGCAAAAATGTGTGTGTGTGTGTGTGTGTGTGTGTGTGTGTGTGTGTGTGTGTGTGTGTGTACCTGTCATGAGCCGAGACACAAAGATCTCAGTGAGCTGCAGGAAGCCGTGATCAATGTACTGTAGGAAGGTGTGACGAGGGAGGCAACGCACAGCAAACACCGCTAACAGGGTGTGATAGCCTGGAGAGAGAACAGTGGGGCAGATGAAGAGAAAGACGAGGGAGAAACTTTTGATGTTCCTGAAAACAACAAAGGAAGTGAAAAAGTAAAACAACACTAACAGTCTTCTGCCATGCTAACAGCCGTGCTTTGAGCTTCATGCTATCGTCAGCATCCAGCGACATATTCACATTGACAATGCTGAAGAAGATGTTTAACAGGTATTGGACAAAGAGCTTGTATTGTTAGCATGGCCAAGTAATTGGGTTGTTTTTTTCTCAACTTTTATTCACCAAAAGGGACACAGACTCAGTGTGCCTGCTGTTTTACAGCTTCACACCCAATTTACACACATTTACACCTGCAGCCTCAGTGTCAAGGGTGTGCTGCCTTGCTTCAGGGCATTTGTCTTTTCCTCCTGTTGCCAAACAATAATTCTTACCTGCAAACTTCTCCTCATAAGCAACTAAAATCAAGGGTGTAAAAGTGGGATTTATATGGCAAACACTGGAAAATGAATTTAAATTAGTGAAAATGTATTCACACTCTGCTCTGCCCATGTCTGCGCTATGCTAATGTTTAACATATTTTTGGTTACATTAGTCCTGAAGAGAGCGGGTCTGTTGTCCCTCAGTGCAAACACACATTGTTATTCTGGGTGAGACAGAGACGGACTGGATTAAAACAACGAAAAGTGTGTGTGTGTGTGTGTGTGGAGATGGTACCTGGAGGAAGGGGCAGGCAGAGACCCCTCGTGGCTTCCAGGATCCGAAACATGAAGTGAAACACCGACCACTCGGCTGGACTGCCCCGCTGCGTGCTGGAAAACACACACACACACACACACACACACACACACACACACACACACACACACACACACACACACACACACACACACACAGAGAGAGAAGAATTTGGACTGGAATGTTATGTAACGTGAGCGCACACGTGAAGAGGGGTAATCAACAGTTTGCTCATGTGGACACACACACACACAGCGGGGAATGATGGAAGGTCTGGAGCACACATGGGTGAAGATGAATACACGCACACGCACACACACACACACACACACACACACACACTCCAAGTTCTTTATACTTTACATTACAATAATCAGAAACTTTAAAGGAGACACACACTGACGAGGGAGGAGTACTCACAGGCACAAAACACGAGGGCCGAGCTTGTACTTCAGCCAGACTGACTCCAGCATGTGTCTGATGAGCTCCAGCTAAGCACACACACACACACACAGAGACACACACACGTTAGTTCTTCGGGAAGGAGACGCTCGGTTAGATTCCAATGAAACGAGACATTTTTCTGCCACGATGTCGTTTTCTTTGAGGAAATGCACACTTGTTCAATGATCAATTTCCTCGCTTCCCTCTTTTCTTTTTCTTACTTCCCATATTCATTTCCACTGAAAAAAGAGAGCAGTGGGTCCGGATGTGAACACATCTTTCAGCACGCAGGGTTCATCTGAAACATGCCCGCTGCGTGCTGGAGCACACACATTATGCACTTCTTCTTTCCACGAATGACCCCTCTCTCATCTCCTGTAGAATAACAGGAAGACGAGCTGCCTCACTCACATCCTGCACACCAGTAGGAAACCCTCCACCAATGTCCTCCACTGACCTCAGGGAAATTCAATTAGCTTCACTTATGTAACGAACATGCCCAAAATTAAGAGACAAACATAATAATCAACTTCTCTGTTGTTGTTTTTCAATGTCTCCTGCACAGATTTAACGTTTTTTTCCTTCACTTCAGTGTCTAATTAGCACATTTTCTATGCAACATTTTTCATGTAGTCTGTACACAAGTTTAGGAATGGATTCCCAAATTAATAACCGCAGCAGAATTTAAGGATGTCTCCATCAATGCAGATGAAGAAAGTAATACTTTAAAAGTCAAAAACTGCTCTTAATCAGCAAGCAATTGTTCCGCTCTTTGGTTAACAGTATTCATTTTCGTTATCAGATATTCATTGTTATACAAGAAGGTGGCGACTTTCAAGCTAAATTAATTAATTGGTAATTTCTTTCCTCTTCGACTAACATCTTGTGTGTTCGTTGCTAATCCAGGCCCCTGAAGATCATTAAAAGGGAAAGAAATATGCAGAGATGTTTTTCTTGCTTAAAACAAAAAGTCAAACAAGTGATTTAAAGCCACAGACTCATACACGCTATCCCCAGTGTGACTTTCTATGTGAATAAAATCTGGAATCAGCAATTTGTCTTAATGAGCCTCGGCCCGGCAAAGAGACTGGATTTACTCAGTGTGGCTCCCCTGCTGAGGAAAAGTTGAATAACCTTGGGTATAGAATAACTTATTCTGCATAATTGTGAATATTGCAGCCTATTTCAATTAATTCCATTGCTTTTAATATGTATTTTTAACTAGTGATTCACATTCAGCTATTAGCAGGTTGTTCTTTGCTCTGACATTGGCAGTGTTATAAAAAGGAATGTATCTCAGTTGTCTGTAGCAACAGGGATAGAAAATAAATAACAATGACAATAATGTGCTGTGGAGCTGCAATCTATCATAGCAGAAGTTCCCTTGCTCTTAAAAGCTGTAATCTATTTCACCCCCAACTTCTCCCCTGTGTCAACGCAGCCATTAGTCTCAATAAGCACCGACAAGAGGGATAGATGTTCTTTATTTGTGGAGGGGAAGTCAGCCCTCTTTGAAAATGTACCATTCTGAGTTTTTAAAGCATGAGTCAGCTTGATGTGTAAGCACATCACCCGGTCGTTGAGTTACTCGACTGTTCTCGAGCTAAAGCGTCCCTGAAGGAGGTTTCTTATGGGTCCTTTTGTGTGTGCGTGTTTTAATAAACCCCGCTCCCCGGATGAGAGAGTTTTTCATTTTCACTCCCTTGAATAAATTCAATAATAACCTTGTTTGCCAGGACGCAGGGCAATGCCAAAACGATTACAGACGTGCCTTTTTCTATTACTTTCATTTGGAGTTTGAAGGCGCAGGTAAAAACTCATAAGCCTGTCGTACGGAGCTGAGCCACCGACCTATCCAGCTGAGCGCAGGCAGGATTTGTTTTGTCTTTGTTACTCTGTCATTTGCAATTCCATAAAGTCTCGAAACGTGGTGCTTCCTGCTTTCTATTCAATTCCAGCCTTACCCTTGGCCTGATTTAATACTGTTGTGTTGATATATGCTCTATGTCTGCTTAAAGCAGCTCCTAGCTGTGAACGGATTTTACCTCCCAGGAATACTAAAGACTGACTTTACAGAACCAAGTACCTCTATAGGGTACTGAGACGGAGAGTGGTAACGTCTTTCCGCTCGGTTATGCAGATCCCACCTGCCGCTCTTTTACAAAGGGTGGAGTGATATTCATATGTATAAATATTTGGGATACACATTGTGCTCCCCCATCCCCCACAAAAAGCCCCTGAGTGGTTGAGGATACATGTCTTAACTAGAGAAATGTTTGTTTTAGAGGACTGAAGCGGCGACCTGATGGCTTCCAGCAACCCTCTCTAATCTGAAGAGCACACGTCCAACTGTCAGAGCATTTAACTAAAGTGGAGAACTCGTTGCCTTTTCCACTGAGCGATCCTCGCTGTGAAGAACACTTAACCTTGCCGAAAAAGAGTAAGGGCAAGCATTAAATAAACATAACTCGAAGAACGATGTACCTCTAAATAAAAAAAAAAAAAAGGTTCACGGGAGTATGTACGCTGGTCCTGAACCTCTCTTTTTCTGTCCAACACACACACACAGATGCGGTGTACCAACCAGTTTGGCTACATAGTTGACAACCAGCGAGTCGATCTTCTTCTTCCCCATACGAGGCAGGTGTCTGTTAAGATGCTCTCGGAGCTTGTCAACCGTCTGCAATGTAAAAAACACACTGATTATTTTCTCTGTGTGTGTACGTGTATGCAGCCTGGAGTAAATGTTGTGTTTGTGTGTTTTAAGAGTACTTTGCTGTGCACTCAGCAGGGTCAAATTGAGTTCAGCTTGACTTTCCCCACGACTACAGTGTCCCAAAATTCATTTAACCACAGAGAGAAGAGGAAAGGAGGGAAGAGAAGAGACCTGTGGATGTGAGAGGTGGAAGAAGTACAGAAGATGAGTCTAAAAACAGTTGACAGAATGACCCGATATCCTATTTAAGAGGGAAGAGGGAATGAGGAGGAGACGGAAGGAGAGAGGGAAAGAGAAAGGAGTGACAGGAAAGAAGAGGAAAGAGAGGAACAGGTAAAAGAATGATGGAAGGGAATAAAGAGAGAGAGGCAGGAGGACTGGGTCATTCTAAGAATAGCTGAGAGACTGCTAGCATCTCGCCTGAACTCCATTAAATTGAAGCTATCTGCTCTTTAAAAACTATGCTGAGCACAGGGAAAAGTGGAGGATACGAAAATGTCCATCAAACAGCGTAGAGTTAAAAAAAAAAAAAAAAAGGCAGGACAGGGACCTTAAGATGCCCCCTTTTTTAAAGTGTTGACTCATCTGAAGCGTAAAAGGAGTTTCACCTTAAAAGATGACTATGGTGGGAAAGCATCGGCTGTCAGCATTTCACTACGGATCTTTAGTGGTCTATATATCAACACATGTTAGAGGAAAAATCCACCTCCAGGGGCTGGTAAACTGTTGTGTGTCAACAATATGGGATGCTCAATGCATCTACAGAGGAATTTAACAATGAAGCACTTCAGGATACGGACACTTTGTTTTATTTTTACTTTGCCTCATCTACTACAGTGAGTGTCAGTGGAGAGGAAAAAGACACACGGGGCACAATTATTCAAACTTTTTTAAAAAAGGACCTCAAAGTCGCCGTGGTATCTCAAAGGCAACAATGAGTGTTTCATTGTTTTTGAAACAAGTTTTTTTTTTAGAAGGTTTAGGGACTTCCTGCTTCTGAAATATCGGCTTGTTTTGTCACGACTGACAGAATGACTGGTCCTTTTACTGAATGATTCATTTGGCAGCATTTCACAAGCGATGCTTTTCAAAAACCTTTCTGAAATCTTTTGAATGGCTTTCTCACTTTAAACCAGAGGATTCTGGTGCTACGTTACAGCCAGAGGTATGTGAATGCAGAGCTGATTGTGTATAGTATACTGGAACCACGTTTTTCTGAAAGATACGTCCGCCTTGAGCTTAATAATAGAGAAAAAGCCTGAAAGCTAATCAAACATGGATGCCTCATATCAGCCAAAGATCGTCATTTGGAGGTAATTGAACCCAAATTCAATTAATTTAGTGCTACCTTGTCAACTCACGGTATTTTCAACCCTCATACTACCAACTCTGTAGTCACACAATCGTCTTAAGTTGGTGTTTCGTCCATTAACGCGACATACTTCCTGGCTCAGAGCCAGTTTCCCAATTCATCAAAGATCTGGATGGGGCTGAGGTCAGGGCAGGCCAGTCTAGCTCTCCACACTCAAGATAAAGAAATCAATTTCTTTATCCACCTGCCTTTGTGCATAAGGTCACTGTCACGAAAGAGCCGTCCCTTAAAAGATTGGAAGTATACGTTTTCCCTTAGAAACTAAGCATCTAGCCCAAGCCACAAGAAAGCTACTTTTAACAGTGTGTGTGTGTGTGTGTGTGTGTGTGTGTGTGTGTGTGTGCGGTAGGGTGTTGTAGCCACTGAAAGGTTTCAGCTTCTCTGTATCTCACCAGGCCTATGAGCGCCCTCTGTTGATGGTCCTCCTCCTGGAAAAGTGGCACCAGCTTCTTATCTAGAGGAGAGAGAGAGACAAGGCAAAAGTGGGAACTTGCACATAAAAGAGACGTTTGAAGAAACCTTTGTTGCTGCATCCGTGCTAGACTGAACACTACAGGTAGCCTCAAGTGTGTCAGTGCAGTAACATTATTAAAAAAGGCCATCCGTAGGAATGGATGAACCCAAACTCTGACTTGGTATGGCCTGAACAAAGAAAGAGGACATTAATGGACTCTTTTAGATGACTGTTCGCCTTAAAAATACATCCCAAGGCCTGGGGGTTATGGCTGCAATCCTGCTGTGTCCTATGCGAGTGTGTGTGTGTGTGTATGTTTTTTTGTTGTTGTATATCAGCCATACTAAAGTGGACCATGCTCCAGCTGGGTCACTTAGGATGAATTATTGCATACACAAACACACACCATCTTTTGATCACTTTCACACACACGTAAGAAGCTGGCATTTTGATGTTACAGTGTAATATGTTACAAATTATAAAATGGCACTTGTAGGACACAGCTAGCCGACAGGCTGCGCTGCCAGATTTGCTGTATGCCTGTTAGACGTTCAAAGTTATCAACTGTTTTGAATTTAAATATCTTCAAATATCAAACTTGAAGCATTGTTGAATAATGACTTACTAGATAAAGAAAACAAAAAACACTATCAAAATTGTTGATTAAGTCATTCATCAAGTAAAATGCTCAACTATATGCTACTTCCAGCAAATCAAATATGAGAATTTGCTGATTCACTCGACTTTATAATCTTTTCAATGTGATCTCTTTGGTTTTGCTCGCTTGGTGGAACAAATCAGAGCCATTTGAAAATGCCACTTTGGGCTTTTGGACAGTCCACCACTTTGGTCCTAAAATATCAACAACTTTGGGATAAATTGCTGTGGAATGTGGTGCAGATGGGGATCAGAGTATAAATCCTAATGACACTGGCTTTTCATCTAGCACCACCAGGAGGTAAAGATTTTTACTTATCCAGTGAAATATGTCAACATGTACAGGACAGATTGGTACAACATTTGGCACAGACATTGGTGGTTCCCGGGCGATTTATGTCTGACTTTGACAATCCTCAGACTTCTCTTTAGTGCCAACATGAGGTTGACATTTTGCGCAAAATGTTTCCACGACTATTGGATTGATCGCCATGACATTTGGAACAGAACATGGCCCCCCCCCCCCTAGATGAATAGCAATAACTTGTACGCACTTCATTCCACAGACTTTGCACTTATTTGAATAGATTAGATTGATAAACTGTTGGAAAATAGTGTGGCAGCTTCTTACACGAGCGCTATCATCTGTGCAAAAGTGATGAAGAGAGTGTGTTTTACAAGTGAATCTGTGGGAGGCTCTGGTTGTATGCGATCATCCGTGTGAATTAACTGAGGTGAGGGAAGGTCCCGTGTTGTGGCTAACACAAAACATCTGCACTGGAGTCATGAGAGACAGAGACAGACAGAGAAGAAGGGAGAGAGGTGAGGGAGGTAACTAAATCCCCACTGTTATATAGTTGTAGCATTCTTCAACTCTCCTCTTTTAAAATTCCCTTTCACTCTCTCACTTCTCCCACTTCTCCCTTTCTTCCTCTCAACCTCCAAGATAAATTAGTGTGGTGGTTCTGTTTAGTTGAATTCTCCGGTGGGCATGAAGAATGCGACCTCAGAAGAACACACAAACACACAAACCCAAACACACTCGCACACAGTTTTGAGCTCCATTATAAGCCAAGGTTTTGTTGTTATTTATGACATTCAGACTCCGTGCATTGTGTGTGTGTGTGTGTGTGTGTGCGCGCCTGTGTACGTGTGTTGCATCTATAGATTTATGTTTGTGAGTGTATGTGTGTGTGCGTTCATGCCATCTTACCAAGACACCAGGTGTCCACCATTGATAGAACTCTACAAAATAAGAAGAAAAGCTTTGTGTGAAAACAATCCCTCAAGCTAGCATTATAATAAGAGTCTTACTTTTCACGCTGTAAGCCGAGGCCCTATCATGCTTCACTGCTGCAGTCTGCAGCAAAAAAAATATATCAAAACTATAAAAGCACAAAGTTTGTCTGCAGGTGCTGGAGTTTGGCCTGAAGGAAGAGAAGCTAATTATGAACCAAAAGGGCTTTTGGTTTGATCCCTAATATACAAACTGGACAGAGTTATATCTAGTTCAAGGCAGGTATTACATCAGTGGTGCATACAGGTACATGCCCATCATCAAGTCACTTGATCTGGTTGGGGGGGGCTTCAGTTGCACTCTCATTTCTAAGGTATTTTAAATGAAAGGGGATACTTCACAGTCAAAGAGTAACCAGTGAACAGGGCTGACACAGGTCATTCCTGTGAATAATACGACAGAGCACTGGGTTAGTTTTAGGAGTTTGTGCAGAGAGTTACAATCAGAAGTGAAAGTTGTAAAAGTCTATTTCAAAGAGAGCAAAGCATCCGCAGTGGACGTAAGAGCCCACGTAATTAAGCTGGGACATTTACATTGTGAGCAGACAGAGTACAGACAATTTTGTTCTCTGTAGTCGGTGGTTTTACACTGACTCGGGTTATGGAAACTGAACTCCTGCTGCACATTTAAATTCACTCTGCCTTGGGAAAAGCACATCTATCAAGGCTGCCAAAGGGGCATTCAAATTAGGGAATTCATGTTATTTTGGGTCCAGACAGGATACATCAAATAATCTAATCATTTCTTTTTAATACTCTTTTACTTAAGAGTAAAGACCCAAAAGTGCTTTTAAACTTATTTCACATCTTTATTGTGCTATGTTTTCTTTTTCAACTGATTGATTATGCTTCCGAACATAACTGACCTGGGACACCACTTCATAATTCAAGCATAGTTAAAGGGTAATGCTGTTGATATTCAGTATTTTTGTTATTGCACAAAAAAAGCCCATGAAAAGCCCAAAACCAATAATGGATTGATTCTACTAACACGTAGTGTCTGTGTAGACATAGCTTGATGTTTCTTATTCCTCTGTGCCATATAGCTTTAACTATAAAAACAAACACCGTTGCATTGAGGAACATGTTCCTTCATCATGATGAACATGGCCACTGTAGTTTATTTTAAATAAATCTCACATACACCGCCCTGCTGCTATAAATAGTCTTTGGAGCACCAATTGTGTAATAATCCACAGCTGTAAAATGGTCCCCAACAAATCTCCTCCTGTATGAGTAAGATTAGCTAAAAACTACAGTGCCCATCTGTTTGAAATGAAACCCACTTTTAAAGATGTAAATCTTCAGTAGGAACCAGTGTGCTGAGTGCCACAGAGGCTGATGAAGTCCGAATGTATTAAGAAGCGGAGTAAAGCATTGGTGGTTTCAATCTTATCATGGGGTTAACTGACCATAATAAATGGATGGATACAGCTCAGTGTGTTTTTCTACCTCTCCTGGGAGAATCATTGCAATGTGCGACGATAGCTGAACTTGTGGAGCAGTTTTATAGCAACTGTTTGGTTTTTAAAGTGCACAAATTGAATACTTTTTCAAACCCAATTTTAAGAAAACAGTGAAGCAAACACCGTGCAGAGGGGGCGGTAATGCGTTCCTCTCTGCGTCTGGAGCGATGTGCTTTTCTTAACGAAGCTCCGGTGGATGGCAGACCTACTTCTTAGTGTTCTCCTCCATGTTATTCCTGTGGCTGGATGGTCTCCTCTCGGACTTCTGAAACAAGCAACACCATCATGGGAGGGCTGAAAACATGCTGTCGTTGTTTAGCAAAGGGCCACGGGTATGCAGAGAAAAACGCATGCACGTCCTCTGATCCGTCACAACAACAAGCATGTTGAAGCAATTACCGTCTATCAGTTTCAGTTTGTGTTCATTACTATGCATGAGAGGTTTTTATTGACGCACGCACACAAACACATGCAAACACACACTCACCAGTTTCTCCCAGTCAGCTTGTATGTGTGAGGTTCTGTATCTGGGGTTGGGAACAGCATCCAGATATTTTGTCCTCTCTGTGTTCCACTGCAGCTCTAACCAGAAACCCTGGAGACTTCTGGCCTGCAGACACACACACACACACACACACACACACACACACACACACACACACACACACACACACACACACACACACACACACACACACACACACACACACACACACACACACACACACACCAACAACAACACCACCACAGTGACACAACAAGGTCATTGCTGCAAAGCAATTGAGGAAAGATTGCGTGTGAATTGCACGCAAGTAGACACAGTATAATAAAATCACACTGTTTTACATATAAATGTCTTTTTGAACGTCTGAATGAAGTCGGCTACAGTCATTTCCCAACATTGCATCATACGTGCACCCAGCGTATGCGTAACATGCTATGTAACAAACACACAATTGTCTCCATTTAATCACCAACCTGCAGGGCAAGTTCTATTAACTGGTTCTGGAAACAGAGTAAACAGACTCTCAAAGCTTAATAATAATGTTAACATGTAATACATGTGTTTAAAAATTGATATTGTTACCTTGCCTTTGAACACAGGTTCAATATGCAGCTCAGTGGTGCACAACACACCAGGGACCTCCAACAGACACGCTAGTATCTCCTAGAACACACAAAGACAGACTTAAGCGTGTGTGTGTGTGTGTGTGTGTGTGTGTGTGTGTGTACTACTCAAGGCAAAAACAAAGAAATAGAACTGCAAGTGTGTCCTGATTTGGCATTCATATCCACATATATGGTTTATTTTTTATGTCTTTATGCATGCTGAATTGTGTTAGTGTGTGTGTGTGTGTGTGTGTGTGTGTGTGTGTGTGTGTGTGTGTGTGTGTGTGTGTGTGTGTGTGTGTGTGTGGTACCTTCTTGTCGAGTACAGAGGAGTAAGGCAGGACTTTGTCCAGGCTGAGGGACTTCTCATAGCTTATTCTGTACAAAGAGGCTGTTGGTGTGTGTGTGTGTGTGTGTGTGTGTGTGTGTGTGTGTGTGTGTGTGTGTGTGTTTGTGTTTGTGAGAGAGAGAGAGAGAGAGAGAGAGAGAGAGAGAGAGAGAGAGAGAGAGAGAGAGAGAGAGAGTACAGTCAGACTTTTATTTTATTTATCACAGTTATGCAGAATTCTTCTCCTAAACTTTATTTCAATAGTTATACACATACAGGTATGCATTAAATTTGATCTCTGCATTGAGTATTTAAGAGCAGTGGGCTGCTGTGAAGCAGTTCTATACTTAGCCAAAAGGCCAAGAAGCTTTGGATTATTGATAGCGAAAAGATTATCTTAGAATAACTACAAGGCAAACAAGGCCCTGTAACCAAGGTCCCGCTCAATAGCGGGTTTTATGAGAACTCCCACTGCATGCTATTAAATCTGAGATCGTGCAGGGAGCTTTGCGGGTGCCGTTCTCCTGTACCTTTCTATTCTGGTGGCATTGTGGTGTTCCTGCAGCGTTGTCTGTCTGGTACCCCTTTGAAGAGGCCCTCTGACCTTTTGTTTTCAAATATGCTTAATTTTGTAGTGAATCTAGTTCGACACACATGAGTAGGTTACATAATGCAGAATACTGTATACGTTTGAGGTTTTGAATTAACACCGGCAGGGATACCGTGCTACAGTTCAGAGAACGTGTGTGCGTTTTTCTACCATTTTGATGAACCAGGCATCTTTGACAAACACACAGAGCCAAGTTTAAAAAAAGATATCTTTGTGTGTGCGTCTCTCTCTTTGTGAGTGACAGTAACAGAGACACCACAGTTATTGTGGTGGACTTATGGCTGCGAAACCACTCTCCTAATTTTAGCGCAGGGGATAAGCCGCCGAATCTGCTGATGTTGTTCACACTGTAGCCAAATTGTTGACAGTGAGGATGGTAGCTTTGTTTACAGAGTAAAGTCTTGTTTATTGACGAATTCAGATCTGTGGTGGGAGCTCTCCTTTGTGCTCAAGTGATATTGATGTTGTTGTCGTTCGGTGGATTATCGTACGGATTACTGCCTTGCGTGACCTTTTGTTTCTAAACTCCATCGAAAAGCCAGTAACACCGAGCTGAATGTGGTGATCCAGCGTTGGGGCTGCAGTCGCTATCATATACTATTACAGCGATTTCACTCACTGTTGAGAAGCTATGTATTTTGAACACATTTGATATAAATGAACAAGATAAGATAATATTGGGTAAACCAAGAGATAAAAGAACAAAGGAGCAAAAATCATAAAGTGACACTAGAAATGACATGCTAGAATATGCTGCTTTAACTGGTACAGTATTCTAAACTCACTGCAAGGCCCTTAACTCTGCCACATATGTTCTAAGATATTATAGGAATATCATAATAATATTATACTAAAATGATGAACTGTGGACTTGTAGCCTGACTTTTTTAGGATTCAGTAGGCATACTTCTGTCTATTTCTATATTGTTAAAACTGATTATATTATTCAGGGACTGGGGAAGAGGGCCCACATACAAGGCTCTGCCCTCCTTTGCATCAGTTGGCCTGTTTCGGGTCCCACCACAATCACTATGATATATTAGTGAGCACAGGTTACTCATCTTATATTTATGAGGTCAACTTAATAGTCTTCGTATGCTGTGCAGCAACACCTGTATTAATATGAACTCTGTATCTTAAAGCAAGTCAAAGTAGCTCCAGCAATACTATGCAAATGTATCACATGATCACATTCAATGTATGTAACATTGAATGTGATCATCTACTCTCTCGGTGATGAGTGAGTCCGTAACTACAAAATTAATAGGGTGTACTGTTCCATTTCTTTTCCCAGACAGGCATTGTGGGACATTCAAATGTGTTGCTGTGCGTCTACTTGGACTTAGCCATATTTTTTTCCATACTGTTCTGTGCAATCTACAAGTCTCTCTCTAATTCAGAATCCAACCAGCGTTGGACGCCGGGCAAAAGTCTGAGAGAAGAGAGGCAAACGGAGTCAATGAAAGAAGTCAGTTTTGTGTAGACAGGATGTAAGCAGTCTAGTAACCACAGCTAGAAGGAGACATAAAAAGGCAAGAGAGCAGCTCCAAAAGGAAGAAGGAAAATTCGGGAGACTTGCGTCCCCACGCTTCAGCTGCCACTGACCTAGAATGAACTCCTGGATCTGATCAAAGGATGCGAAGGCGTTCATGTTGTCACACAGCCATTCGATGATCTAGAGGCAGAATAGAAACACATAGGAGACAGGTGTCAATGTGTTGGGAGCGCAACATGACAGCTGTACAACATGGTCATCTTAGTTTATTTTCTATCCTTTAAAGGGGACATATCATGCTCATTTTAAGGTTCATACTTGTATTTTGGGTTTCAGCTAGAACACGTTTACATGCTTTAATGTTTGAAAAACGCAATATTTTTCTCATACTGTTTGTCGGAACATACTTAGTAGTCAGCTTCTGTCTGCAACGCTCTGTTTTAGCGCCTGTCTCTTTAAGCTCCCCTCCTGAAAAAGCCCAGTGTGCTCTGATTAGCTTGCGATACACTTTCGGTACTTTCTTGTTGAAATGTTAGATGAGATGATACCACTCTTGTTGATATGTGAAGCAGCAAGCAGCCAATTAGCTTAGCTTAGCATAAAGACTGGAAGCTTGGGGAGACAGTGAGTCTTGCTCTGTCCAGAGCAGGTTAAAAAGATCCACCTCCCAGCACCTATAAAGCTCATTTAATGGGACGTCATATCTCAATATGAGTGGTATTGATATGCATTTTCCAGTATATGAAAACATGAAAATGGAGCACCTTGCTGGCCCAGTGGTTACAGCGCATGCCATATAACCGCATGTCACTCCCCTCTCTCTCTCTTCTCCATTTCTACACTTTCATCTGTCAAATAAAGGCGAAAATGTCCAAAAATAATAGAAAAAGAAAACATGAAAAATGAATGATGTCCTCAAAGAATCCCTGAAAATCTCACAGCCACAGTGCATCAGAGTGAAAACTCATTTTATGTCACCCATTTCTCTGCTGTTTGAAAAAAATATCTTGCTTCTAAAGTCAGTGTGAGTCCAGAAAAAAAGCAATACTGTATAACAATTGGGTGAAGAGGAAGAAAAAGAAGCAACGGTAGGAGTAGAAGAACTGAATTTGCACAGCATCTCTTAAAGTTATGAACAAACAAAAAGTATTAACAAGCAATCACCTATATTAAAGCCACTACTTGTTGTGCTGCTGGCCCCATTAACAGAGTCCGCCAAGAATACAAAAGGTATGTGTGGTGTCCAATTCCTCAGTGCTAGCCACACTAATGAAGCTGGTGACTCATTTAACCTCGAAAGAAAGAATTTATTACGATCTATCAGAGCAGCTGGAACATCTTAATTTAGGTGTACTAATAAATTCTGAGTCATGGTCAGCACCCAAACACAATGTCTGCCTCTTTCTGTCTCTGTTGGACTGTTTGATCTCTGTCCACTTCTCTCCGCTCATGTTTTATTACAGCATTCTGTCTTCCCTCCATCTGCTCACCTTCAACTCAAGATTGACACCCACTGAATTCACACAGAAGCGCACAAAAGCTGCCATCTCCACCTTTATCTGTTTACTTAGCTGTTCATTTTCCTGGAGGGAAAGCCCCTTACAGTGACATAACCATGTAGGTTTTATTAAAGTTGAGATGACTCTCTATCAGGTTTCTATTTTCTGCCTTTTTTTATCCTTCTCTCGCATCTGCATTTAGTCTTTCACTTTAACAAGTGGATATTATTGAGCTTGTGACCAATTAAACATTGATATAAACTGAAGTTTTTAATGACGTTACGTTCATGTTAAGTTTATCTGATGCTAACTTTGACACAGAAACTCAGTAAATTTGCTTTAAACGTCAGTACATTTGTCCTGCCTTCATTGTACCTTCAGCTCCAGGTTTGGGTCATTTCCCATGTAAACCAGCAGGCAGTGGAGGGCGGCCAGGCGCTGAGGGTCAGCCTTACTGCTGGGACACCTTGGACGGAGGTGACATACGGCAAATTTACTTTCATACAACATAAGGGAATACCAACACAGAGACACGAAGGCCGGAGCACAGGCAGACGGCCAACAGTCAGGTGCCGCACTGTGATGTATGTGCTGTTTAAAAGTGGAGTGAATAAATGAATGAATAGGACAGAAACATTGTCAATGCAAGAAAAAAAAAACTCAAGCAAGGAGTCACTGATGCATTGTTGTTGAGCAGGATGGATTGAATCCAATCTGCTGGCCACGATTCAAGCTCAAGCTGTTCTATTCCAGAAAGACTCTGCAGACGTGTGTTCACAAAAATAACCCTCTTCTCTTTATAGACATACAGAGAAGAGGCCTCTATGTATATAAATGACAACCCCAATATACATAAATCCTTAATTTCCACAAAATGTTTTGAATCATGATCACCTAGAGGGAGTGTCTGACCGCAGTATCTGCAGCAGGAAGGCAGGGCTTAGCTCAGCAGTGTAGATCCTCCCGCTGGCCAGGTCCAGCAGACTACCACTGGCCTCTTCCTCTGCATGCAACACCGTGATGTTAGCTGACTGACCCTGCAGGCCCAAGTCCACGTCAAGACCTTGAGGTTGTTGAGAGGGACAGACGAGAGGATAAGACTATTTCTATGATCAAATAGCAATTACAGTTCTGTGTTTGTACAGGTTCTATGTTTTTAAAAAGAAAAAAAAAACATTTCAGGACAAAATAGAAGCATGTACTGCAGCTGAGTCAGGAGGTAAACAAACTGCTCCACAGCCATCACTCAGCTCAGACAGGATTTGTTTTACCTGAGAGGAAAAGGGAGTGACAGAGCATCTCCTGCTGCCTGGTGTTGATACAATGGAGGAAATAGCCCTGCAGATACACCAAGATGTGGTAACCTACATACAGAAATAACACAGAATCACTACTATTTTGTATCGGTATGCAGTATGCACAACAGACCTTTATTAGCTCGCATGAGGATACATGCGCTCATTTGTATTTGTTTGGTTTGAATGCAAAAGGGTAAGGAATGCATGTTTGGCAGTCAACCTTACATGGTCACACACTTGAGTTGAATTTACAACGATTCTGAGGTGTGTGTATGACTGTTTGACATCTCTGTGTGTGCAATGACCTATCGGGATGAAGAGCGGATGGAGCTGTGGGGCTTTCTGTGGCGACTGGTTGCCGCCCAGAGATACTCTGAATGTCTTGCTGCAGTCTGCAGGAAGTGAGAAAAATGCAATGAATGCAATAAAAAAAAAAATAGGTCTTATACATTCTTTGCCAGGAAAGCATTAGATAGCATACACACCTTTGTGGACTAATACCACAGTGTAGATCAGTTCCTGTTTGTCTTTAAGAGCTTGGCTGTAGCACACACACATGCTTCCTGAAATCAAACCACAGGGACAGAGTAGTTATGGATCACACGGTACGTGACATTAATAATGGATCATGCACATCCGTGGCAACATTCATGGTGATCAATGAGAAATTCAATCAGTTGTGCTACATTTGGATGGAAAAATATTTCACATATTAATACCTAATATTTGTATAGATTTGTTAAGGCATAGCAATCAGTAAGAGGAGAGGAATAGGGATGAGGGATTGATTGATTGAATCAACAATTTGATCAATAAATTACATTCTAAAAATGACTTTTAATCTGATATTATAATGCAATTATTTAACAAAACACAATACATGACTTGTGCGGACAAAGATTAACCTGATAGTCATTGGTCAGCACCTCATTTTGGAATAAAACTCTTCCAACAATCGTTTCATCATCGTATCATCGCTGAGATTGTGAATTATGTGCTGCAGATTGTAACATAGCTTCTGAGATGTGAAGGGGACTTACTTTCTTGTTTTCACAAAGAGGAAATGTAAAACACACACACACAAGCATACAGCATTAGTCATGTAGCTGGAACTTCGGTTTATGTACATCTGTTGAGTGTGAGGAAATATATATGTGTGAGAACACATAATTCATGCAAGGATGTATGTGTGTGTGTGTGTGTGTGTGTGTGTGTGTGTGTGTGTGTGTGTGTGTGTGTGTGTGTGTGTGTGTGGATGTGTTACCTAATCTGTTTGTGAACACTTTCATCCTAACAAGCTCCTGCTCTGGTCTCTCCACGTGATAATGGTCAAAACCCAAATTTACAAACCTGTTGGACACAGACACAGACACACACACACACACACACACACACACACACACAGTAACTAAATCAGAATATTTGGGGTCTTTCAAACTCATAAATTAGGAAAACAGAAAAGATATTTCTATATTTATACTGTACTTGTAGTTGTTGCCTTACTTGACTGTGCAGAAGAAATTAACAGGCAACTCTAATGGGAGTTCCAACTATGGGAGAGTAATATAAAGCAAGACAATTGTATGTTATAATGGTAATATGGTTAAAGCATGTGCAGAAGACAAGTAATTCATACAATCAAAAGACATAGAAATGACTTACCACAGTTTCACAGTTATGGTTGGGGTAAAACTGAACACATCGCATCAGGAACTTGTCCTGTGAAACACACATGATACAGCTCTTGTGTTATTCAGTGTACCTAAAGTCTAAAGTAAATTAGTTGTATGCGATATATAACAGTCTTTTTATGGTTGAATTCAATGCATTGTCCTCACAAGTACAGTTGTACATGCCTGTGTGTGAGTCAAATCATGGGTGACATAGTAGACTCTTTGTGTGTGTTCGTCCCACTGGGCCCAGCAGAAGTCCTCCACTATTCTCTCTGTCGTTCTGGTCAAACGCTCGGGATTCGCCATCACCTGGTTCACACAAACGCATTGATATTCAGCTTTGTAGACTCGCTGCATTCTTAATGCAAAGCTCCCCAGGAGGGCACGACACACAGTGTAGTTTATAGTCCGGGAATTAGGTCAAAACCATGTATACTCTTTGCACTGGCTTATGTAAATACATTCCAACCTTTTTTCTGATCAATTATGAGATATGTGCAGAATTTAGACCTCTAGAAACCTGCACAAAGCCCACTAAAACCCTCAATGCAATTTATAGTTAAACTGTGGGAACTATCCACAGACATTTCCTTCAATAAAAGAAAAAAGAAATAGCTGGCTGCTGGCTGAAGTGAGCAATGTGGTGAATGTAGAGTCCAACGTACCACTCTATACCCCTCCTGTTTTGTCAGCAGAACGTGATAGAGATCCACATCTGAAAAGCACAGAAGGATATGCATAAACACAGCTATATCCAATGTCGTGTTTTCACCGGGGAATGCTGATTTTTGTTTTTTTTTCCCTACAAATGCAAAAAGCCAGATTATGTATACATCTCTGAATTTGATGATCTGTTTCGTTACAGATTAAGGAAACATAGCCCAATACTGGCAGACAAGCATAAGGGCACGCAGACTCACATCCGTCCTCAGTCAGCAGCAGCAGGTGGCTCTCCAGCACTGATCTCCTGTCAGTCTCTGAATTGAGGAACTAGGGACAGCCACAGAAAGCATGAGTCAGCATCTGGCGGTTCACAGTTACCAGAACCATTTGCTGATTTTCATATTTTAATGCAGCCCTTAAACATTCTCGGCATATAATTACATTTGTGGTTTGGCAATATGACGAGCAACCAACAGTAAGGACTAAAGTTGATCAATATACATAAATAATATTTATTTTTAAAAAAAGACATAGCTGAGGAAAAGAGAAAGAGAAAATGTGATAAAGTGAGCAAGAGAGAGAATGGAAACTACAGGTCAGAGCATTTTCAGCAAGCTTGCAAAATAAACACTCATACACTGTTAGCGCAAATGCACCAAAACTGCAACATCAGCTCGTGGCTGCCATAAAAAAAACACACACACACAAACTCTACCTGCACTTTGACCCTGCAGTCTACTGCCTTCAGAACTTTAGTGTTGTTGATGGGATGGATTTCAACCAGAAGAGTTAGACACTTGGATACTAAGGCAAAAAGATTGTGAGTCGAAAGGTTTAAAGGCAACATGAGTGCTTGATGTCATGGTCTGTGACTGAAACGGAGAGAAAGAGGTGTTACTTGGTTTGAAGCGCTCCTCTCCTCTGGTGTTTTGTGCCAAGCTGACAGCTGAGAGGAGAAAAAAAAAAAAAGCACAGGCAAGGTGTCTTGTGATTTAATTTAAATATATTTCCCAGAGACTACACTAAATCAGCACTTCTTTAAGAATGATTTGGCTCCATTACAGTCAATAATGTGCGCCAAACTGTGTCCCTCGCCTCATTGTTTTGGGTCCCCACTTTGCATAATCGTAATGTTATAAGGATACTGAACTGCTCTAAAGAAAGTGATAATTAGACCAGAATTCGGTCGCTCACTTAATTCCCTAATTTGGGGTCAAGAAGACAGATGTATTTGCTGGTAATTCATTAACTGTGCACTACAGAGGCTCACCTAACAGCGTCTCCTCACTGTTCAGGGAACAGCTGCTGACACACACCTGCTTGTCAAATGTGTACAGGAGCTGTTGGGAGAGAATACACAGCCACATGGGAACAGGCATGCACAAAAGCAAAATCTGCAGCACTAAAGTGAAGGCGATGTGAGACACACACACTGTACCTTGTTCTGTTTGGTGTTGGAGTCATATTTCCCAATCCTGGTGGTCCCTGTTGCTCCCTATCAGAGGAGAGTAGTTAGGTCATTAAATCAATCAAACTCGGAGATGGATAATCCTAATCTGTCCTGACCCGGGGTCAACCTACTTTCCCTCTGGTGTCTTCCACCACGTTGATGTGTGTGGAACATCATGCTTGACCTCTTCATTACCTTAGCAAACCTTGCTAATTATCCTAAATAGTCCTGCTTCACTTCAATCCAGCGATTCACTACTTTTTGAAGGTTCAGAAGATTTAAAAGAAAAGGAAGGAATCTATTCTGAAACCCAAGGCACAACCGTGCATGAATAAAGTTGTGAACCTTGCACACAAAAAAAAATTATTTTCCTCTTTGCAGGCTGTCTTTAACCCACTAAACCCACAGAGTTTTTGGTGAGTCTGTCATTAAAAATGGATGTTGTGCAGAGAAAAACGGTTCAGAACACAGAACTATATTTTAAATTCCAGCAAGGATCCCAAGGTTCGCAAAAAAAGTCAAGCGGAATTACAGAAAAATCTGCATAAAAGAATAGAGTTGGTTTTTTTTTCCATTTGGTGGTGTCCATTTGATGATCAATGGTGGAGAAAATGGCATTTGGGATTTTAATATTTCACTCGCTATGACTTCAATAAAGGACCAGGAAAGCAGATACAGACTAGTCGGGCAAACATTATGCATATAATGTTATACTTAACGTCCACTGAGCTACTCAGATGTTACATGGCACCAAGACAAACAAACAAATAAACAGTATATTTGCATGAAATATTGTATAATAATCCATGGCTTAAGTGCAACAAAAGAAAAGACAATGTGATAGTAAAAAGTGAGACCAATGCAGGTTGTCACACAACTAAACTGGAAAGCGCAGTAGATTAATAAGGATTCAAATAGTTACTCTCACTTAACGAATACATTCAATACAGGAAATACTTATATGCAGTGCCAACACTTTGGACTTACCTTCCATGAGTAAAGGATGCCCCCATCTCTCTCAATGTTTAGGATACAAGTGTCCACTGCTGCAGAGTATTCTGCAGACAAAGCATCATTATTATGAATGTATACATCTCATCATGTCGTAGCGTGCCCTGACAAGTTTTTAGGATCCCTGAACATACTAAGTGTTATGCTAAATGATTATTTGGTGTGTTTCCACAGTATAATAACGTATTATTGCACACATAAAGTGCCCAAATGTGTAGAGAATAACAAAGCAGGAATCTGTATATGTGCCCTTTAATGTTATGATAATGTGATGCTGCATAACCACCACTGTCACATGCATCACTTTCAATACATTTGTTATGGTGTGTCTGTGTATTCAGTAGGAAGTTTGCGGTAAAAGTGTCATACATGTAGAGCTATTATTTCTTGTTACAGTAAACGTTTGATTGCTTAGTAAAAGGGTAGTATTATTTATGTTAACCAGTAACTGGTACTGAGACTGTACACACTGGAAATTAAATAATATTTATTCCATTAAATTCATATGAAACTTTCTCCAATTGAATATAGGGTGGTAGGTGCTGGGATCATGCAACTTCAGATATTTCAGGATATTCATGGAATACATTATATTTTTTACAACTTTTTTCTGTGGTTAATCTTTCAACTTGGAACTTTTCTCCATCATGACGAAATATCTACTTAATTGACTTGCTTTCTTTAAAAAAGTATTTAGAAGGGAAATATGAAAAGTAAATAGCGCCATCTACTGGTACATACGTAATAACATTTAACTACCTAGTGATTCGGATTTTTTTTCTTACTTTTAAAGCTTTAACAATAGGACAGTAGCTAGAGTTTCACCGATATATTTACATTGAATGGCATGTGATGCACAATTGACACACATTTATAACACAGTCAGATTCACTCTAGACTCTGTAATAACAGTGACAGGTTGAACTTAAACCAGACACTTCTTGTTAGCATTGTTAGCTACCTATAGGTCAAAGCGATACAATTATCACAATATTTATAAAACAGTTTGACACCGCTAGCTGGCCGTGGACACCTGAACGCCTCACCTTTCACCCTGCACACCGACGCCTCCTTCCTGAAGATGTCAGACACCACATCTCTCTGCAGCTCAAATGTTGGCTTAAATTTCAGCATGTTTACACCTTCTGTCTGCTCCTTTTGCTTTCAGCTCAAAAAAGCTTTTAAAAACACTCCGGGGTGAGTTCGTTTTTCCTTGAGAAGAGGCGGTGACACCTGGCAGCTATCACGGTGTCTATTCAGGACTTGGCATCATGTGACCGAAACTACATGTTTAACTTTGGGCACTTGTACAACTGAACGCACTGCAGTACATACGCATATATTCACTTCTTCCGCTTGTTTTTCTTTTCTTTTTATTGACATGCGGAAATGTCACATTGTCCCGCAGTTAGCTCCTCCCTTCTCAGGGAACAGACGGTCCGGGAGAGTCGCCGCCGCAGGCCGAGGAAAGGGCCGGTCCAGCGGAATGGAATCTGTCACCGTCCCGCTAAACGGGTGCGGGACTCAGCCAGGCACTTCACGTTGTGTGTCACAGTGGTTGGCATCAGCCAGACGGTTGAATAGCTGTTGCTATATGTAATTCACTGGAAGCCTGGCAGTTTGAGCTTTACAATAAAAGTTTGGGAAGTGTGTGGTAAGTTTTATGGTTTTAGAAAAGCTCGTTAGCGCCCAAAATTGAGATTTTATGCATTTATATGTAGACTAGTTCTTAAAAAAAGCCAATTTCAGTGTATTTGTACCTCCATAATATGATATAGATATGAGACATAAAGAAGATACCTCAAGGGAGGTTTATAATGTAATTTCTTGTATTGTACAGCATCTCATGACCAACACTGCCCCCTTCTGCTGAGTTGAAATAGTGCACATAAGAAAGGCCCATGTCCGTGCTACTTGGCTGCTTTTACGTTCTTCAGTTTTCCCACACAATCCCATCTGGTGGCACACAATTTAAAAGTTGTAATAAATAACTGTTATAATTGCATATGTTGCACTTGTCACTATTACATTTTTAAATAATAGAATTATATTATTGTGTTAGTTCAATTTACATAGAGATTCAATAATCCCCTAAAACACCCACAACTGCTGCATTATTTCCAGTAAGTACATAGATGTCATGTTTTCTTCTAATATACGAAGTCTCCTAAATGCTGTGTTGCTTGAGAATAAAGACAATTCCAAAATGTATACCCTTCGTCAATGAAAATACGAATTCATGCATTGAACAGGTGGCATTAGTAGCACATACTAATATGTTTAAGTTTGTTGTGTAGTGTACAACAGTTTCTTTATGATGGGATGATATGAAAATAAATCGTATTTGTACTTTGGTGTCTCTTTCTTTCATGGGTGAGGGATCATCTTAAGTATTGACAGTCTTTGGTTGAACTGGGCTGGCCCGAGTATAATCGAATGATGAGTACAGCCGAGTGATGCCGGACTTTTTTGTGACGTCACAGTCCGCCCGCCCTTTCCCCCGCCCGGTTCTCTCGTTCTTCCCTTTCTCCTGCTGCTTCTCCCCCCCAACACACAGCTACACTAGCAGGCTGGAGGAGTCCCCGGCAGCACCGCACGCAACACACTGACAGCAGCGACTGACTCACGACCGAGGAGGGGAAAAGATGGAGCACAGAGACGCCGACTTCAACATATTGCTAGCGACCGATTCATACAAGGTAATGTTGGCATACTCGGCGAAGGTTTTAGACGGAGGGAGGCCGGGGGGAGGGGGGGGAGAGGAGCGGCTGATGGATGAAAATGTATAAAGTCAAGGTGGTTTCATCATCGGTCCCAAGGCCATCAAACCGCTCTCTGTGGCCGGGTCTCCGTCGGATCACAGCAGGCCGAATGGGCAGGAGGAAAGGGAGGAGAGTTCGGGTACCAAATTCAAAAAGCTGGCATCCCCCTTTAAGCTAACGTTAGCTAATATCTAAAATAAGTATATCTGGTTATTGCGAGGACATTTCGCCATCGGCTGTGCTACTCATAGCGGTGTCAAGCTAGCTGTATTAGCTAGCTTGCTAAACTCACCGGGAGCGCAAAGGGATTGATATTTTAAAAAAGAGCTAATATTAGCGACTGGCTAGTAAGTGCTGGGTGGATAGCCCGGTGAACTGCACACGGATAAAGTCTCATTCAAGAGCCCAGCCGGGGCGTAACGTTAGCCGGCATGTGGCTAGCCGCGAAAAATGGCAATGCCTCACTTTCAGGAAATCAAAACTGAAAGTCAAAGAGTCAGCGTTGACGTAATGTAAGGTTATATGTGCTTGTGTGACTCAAAATGATATTTTAACAGTCGACTGCAGGCCAAGCATTAATGGCGAATATAACAGTGGGTAGCGTCAAAGTGCAATACGTCCTACTGCTAACTAACAATGAAAGCCGGGGCAACAAATGCACTTGCAGAAATGTACCGTATCGCACGTAGCATGGTGGGGGCGCGGGACTGTTGCCATGTAGAGCAGTCACGCGACAGTAATCAGCGATGGTGTTGATGGGACAGAAGGGCAGAAACGAAAGAGAAGGAAGGGGAGTCAGGGACACCGGAGAGGTTGAGTTTGAAGGACAAAATACAAGCGACAAACATATTAAAAACGGAAAGGTCCAGAATGAGATCACACAACTGCATGAATGAAGAATTAACTTTTGAATATAGTCTGATGTAAGTAAATGCATGATACCTGATGTGATCATAAACAGCGCGTTCATTACTACTGATGCTTGTAATAATTCCAATTTCCGGGTTAATTAATGATTGGGGTTTAAGATGTATTTTTGATGAATTTGAGAATAACAAAGTTTACTATTATGTGTTTATATACCATTACATGTCTTGTGTACACATATATTGATGGCTTGTTTTTACTGCATTGAAAGCTGTAACTGGGTTACAGTCTTTTCTATAGTATACCTCTGTAACAGAGTGATGAACATGTGTATGTTAATGAACCTGAAATGCACTCTTTTTGGTTCTCAGCCAGGCTCTAGAGTGTCTGAGGTTTTGGTCTAAACAAGGTTTATCATTTAAAAACAGGTGCTTCATCATGTAATGGCGCTCAGAAATCTGCTCCCCTACGATCTCCTTACACAATTAAGATATAGTCTAACATTTTTTTTTTTTTACAGCTCTTAGATTCATAAAGGAAACTTTTAAATGTCTGTGAACAGTGTTGCGATTAGAATGGTAATACATATTTTTGTTTCCTGGACTCCAATCCAGGATATGTACTTAGTTTCCAAGGTGCAGTTACACTGTCGGTTTCTATTTCTTGGAAATGCCCGTCTTGCTTTCATTTTCATGGTTTTTCAGATATATTCATAGCCTATCTCCTTTGTATAAAGAATGTCAAGGTTGCTCAAGGTAGATTCCAGGTATGTGTGTCATTTAGGGCCAGTCGTCTGAGGACAGGAGTCCTCATAGTGTGCTAAATTCACCTGTAGTTAACCACCTGTTTGGGTGTGCCTTAATTACAGTATGTTGTCTGTGCATGACTGTGCAATACCTTTTGTAGTGAGAAAGAAAGGTCAGTCGACTCTCAGACCAACCAGAGGCGCACACACTTTGTTCACAGGACGTGAAAACAAGTTGCACCTGAATGCCCTTTGTGTTCTCGTCTGTTTGGGACTGAAAAGAGAAGCTCAGCCCCAAAAGCCAAGCTGGCCTATTGTCTGGAAACGCACATACACAAGTTTATGGTTGATGTGAAGATTCGACCGCACCACGGGGGAGAGGAGGTGCACAGTGCAGCATATCATTGTTTTTTTGCATGTGACCACATTTATGTAACATGGCATTTTTTATGGCTCTTAAATACCGAGAGAATTACAGTGAGTAAGTAGGCAGGGGGGTGGAGGGTTTTGTGGGAAAACATTTTCACAGAGCAGGATGGCTACAGTGAGGGTTAAAGCTGTGACATTTAGGTAATGGGACGGTCCCATTAGGCCTTATTCCTCACTAACAGCTGCTGCTGCTTCAGATGCACCTGAGAGACATAACTTCTGTTCTGGTGGTCAGATCAGGATTTCTCTTAATTCTCTTCTCATGCTCAAGACACAGCAGTAAATCCTACAAGGGCAACGGGGAAATAATTTGCATGTTTTAAAATAACAATTGTGCGCCAGAAAATGACTGACTCCACCTGGACTTTCTATACTGTTATATGCTATGTGTGTCTATATTTCAGTCAGTATAACTTAGTAATTTGGGTGATGTTGCATTCTTAATTACCTCACCGCCATAGAGTTCAGACAGTCAGCTTTTCAGTTGTCTAGGACTGCAACTAATGGTGATTTTCATTATCGATTAGGCTGCTGTTGATTTTTTTTTCTTGATTAATCGTTTTGTCCATAAAATGCCTGAACATTTTCTTATCATTGCAGCTTTAAAGTTGTAGATGCAGGTGTTTCTAATTTAAAATCATTCAGAGCATTTTTATCTTAAATTCCAGTGTGTTTGTCACTGAACAACTCCTTTTCAGATTGCACATAGTTATTTTACCCATTGATAATATAATTCATATCGATTTGTGCAGCTTTAATGGCTGGCACGTTGAAATAAGCCAGATCTCTTTAATTAAAACTCGCAAATCACAGAGGCTACATAGTCTAAATCTAAAGGTTTCCATTTTATTACTTGTCATTATACTACAATATCAGATAATAAGTGAATAACTGCATTAGATAATACACAAAGAGGCCTTGCTAGTGTCTGCGCCTTGCAAACTCCACTGTTACAAATTGTTTGTGTGTATACGGTCCAGTGAATGTTGTACACACACACTTGGCCAGGCCCAGTGTCATGTTGTGTGTCTTGACTCTATTTTGAGTCCTTCGAAAGCCCAGCGGAAAGGACAGAGACAGGGGTCAAAGAAACTGAGTAGGTCATTGACATTTATGTCTTCTCCTCTCCACAAACTGTGAACGGCGAGGAGTCGCTTTGTATAATGCCTGTTCTTCTCGACCATTTTCACAGGCTTATATCTGTGGCTCCAACATAAACTTTTAAGTATTTACAACGGTGAGAAAGTGTTTCCCCAAAGTTGTGTTCAAAAGGACAAGGCCCATGATGACCTTCTTTTTCCTCTTACAATAGTGTTCCCTGAAGGCAACTGGTAGACCTGCAGTGTTTCGCCATTGATATTCAGTGAGTGCAGCTTATTACACAGCGAGATTGAACCCCTTTGGCGTCTCTGGACTCCTGTGGTTGTAAATGCGTTTCCGTTAATTGTTTTTAATATACATTTCGTCTGGATATTGAAAGCAGATCAGTCTGAAAGCAAATATCGGATTACAAAATGAGCTGTAGTTGTTACCATCATCTTGTCGACAGGGGGCGGGGGGTACGTGTTTGTATTTTTAAGATAAAGTTCCTCTGAAACTGTTTAGTGTGTGTGTGTGAGTGTGTGAGTGTGTGAGTGTGTGAGTGAGTGAGTGAGTGAGTGAGAAACATGCCTGGACACGTCTCACGCAGTACTTGATGACACACATTTGATTTAAACTGTCGGATGTTTAAGCGATCAGTCCGTTTAGTGGATGAGAAGATCTCAGGAAACTCATTTTCTGAATACATACAGAATAATGGAGAGCGTGCACGCGTGGGGGAAACTCTCGCCCCGGTTGTGACATCGCAGCACTGTATTATTTGGTCGAACACAATAGATTGATTGATGGGTCTTTTGTTGAACTGGAAAGTTTGCTCTAATCTCAGATAATCACCACATTGGCAGCACTTCGTAATCTTTGAGTTGTGACCCCGAATAGCTCACGGGACCGTGTCTGTTGGCAGTGAGCTTCTGAATTCAAATTTGATTTGCTTTGGCATATGTTTTGTCGCATTTGCGTCCCAAAAAAACCTGTGCGTGATCAGACTTGTAATCAACGTTTCTCCACGTTATCTAGCGATTGTGAAGCAAGATGCAAAGGTGTTTCAGCAGTCGCATGAAAGCTTTTGTTGGTTCCTCTGAAGGGCGGGTCTATCCACTATTTTTACACTATACATTGTGAAACTTCCAAACTACTGTTTAGCGACGCCAAGATGTCACAAGACCCGACTCAAACCTACATATTAGTCCAGGGAGTAACTTAATCTTGCACAACAGCAAATATTTGCTCATTTACGATTGATTTTTTTTTTTAGGTTTCAGGGCAGAAAAGCTCTATTTTAAATTGGCCGTGCTTAAATACGTCTCATCGTGTCTCATGTTCCCTGCAGGTGACGCATTACAAACAGTACCCTCCCAACACGAGTAAAGTGTACTCCTACTTCGAGTGCCGCGAGAGGAGAACCGACCCCACCAAAAGCAGAAAAGTCAAATATGACAAGACCGTCTTCTACGGCCTCCAGTACATCCTCAACAAATACCTAAAAGGTGAGTCCTGGTTTTTTGTCCTATGAAGCCACCGCCGCTGTTACCAATTTTTCCTGTTTGTGTTGATGTCAATATGTTTCCAGTCAGCTGATTAAATAAGGGAAACCTAACCAAGTCTACTATGCACATAATGCTTTCACCAACACAGTACACTATTCTACTGTTGTTTAGCTTGCAATCGGGGCACATACCAAAAGCTTTGCATTGTTGGTCCCCGTTGGAGCATTTTATCTTTTTGCTCCTCCCCATCCGGGACAAGGTCAGAGTAATGCAGGGTGAGCTGCAGAAGTGCATGCCTGGAGCTGGCTCAAGATTCAGGGCAGGTGCTTTTTTTTTTTTTTTTTTTTTTTTTTATATATAAACAGTCCTTGTACGCACTTGAAAAAAACAAAAACAAAACGGATGGTTACAATGTGCTTCACATTGATTAGACTGTGCAGAGAATCACACAAAGCCAGCAGGTTAAGAAGGAGAAAAGACCGAAATGAGGCAAAGTATAATGCATTCAACTTCTGTGCTTTAATTAACTCAAGTTTGTAAAAGGTGAATGTTTAAGTTCATCAGTGTGATCCTGAGGGCCATGAGAGAGAGAGAGAGAGAGAGAGAGAGAGAGAGAGAGAGAGAGAGAGAGAGAGAGAGAGAGAGAGAGAGAGAGAGAGAGAGAGAGAGAGAGAGAGAGAGAGAGAGAGAGAGAGAGAGAGAGAGAGAGAGAGAGAGAGAGAGAGAGAGAGAGAGAGAGAGAGAGAGAGAGCATCTCCCTCCTGTCTCTTAAGAGGATTTCATGGTGCGGGAGCAGAGGTGTGGGGGGGAGAAAAGCAAGGGAGAGAGAGAAGACAAAAGCACAGCTGCTCTTTCACCGTATGAGGGAGAAAGACCAGCTGTCCGCGCAGAGCGTCCGTCAGCGCTCAATGATTAGCCCGACTATTAGAGACGCATCCATGGTCCTCCAGCTCATGAAACCATAAAGTGTGCATCATGAGTCTTGCAGATTTTTCCGACTGTACTTTCGTTGAGGGAGAGGTGCGGCAGAAAACGTGACCGCAATTTTACTTGGATAAAGGAAGAGTCGTAGTGAAAGTGAAAGCAGCAACTCACCATATTTAGGTTTAAAAAGAAACTTCACGACTGGGAGTTTTAACGTTTCGCATTAAAGGGACACGCATTGTCATTCCTTCTCCCTATATGGAGAGTATTATATACCAAGAAGTCAAAGGAATAGTTTTTGTATTTTGGAAAATGTATATCACTCATATCAGTATGGCAAAATCTGAGGTGGAGCCAACAGCGTGTTAGCTTAGCGTAGCACAAAGATTGAAAACGGGGGGAAACAGCTAGCCTGGCTCTGTCCAAAGGTAACAGAATCCGCCTACCAGCAGCTTTAAAGCTCACAGATTAAATTAACACTTACAATTTGTGGCTTTACAGGAGGTTATGCGCATTACTTTTTTTTACTTTTTCACTAGTAGTGGTGACTTTGTGTGCTCTTTTTCTCTCTCTCCAGGAAAGGTTGTGACCCCGGAGAAGATCCAGGAGGCGAAGGAGGTATACAGAGAACACTTCCAGGATGACGTTTTCAACGAGAAGGGGTGGAATTACATTTTGGAGGTATTTTGGAAAAAAAAAAAAATGAGTTTGAGGAAAAAGCTGGAAGGAGGTATACAGGTGTACATAGACTCGCAGGTGCCAGAACATGCTAAGAGATGCACATGAGATATTGTGAAGGTGATGTACAGACATGCATCGTGTTCCCAATAAACACAAATAGTCCAATAGAGCAAGCTTCTGATAAGTCACATTCTTAACAGCTCAAATAGTAAAATTCCATTTCAGCTACGACAAAAGAATCACAGTCGTGTTCTATAGCCAAGAAAATACAACATGCAATAGCTGTGTTATTGAGAGGTGCTGTTTCAGCACCTTGGAGAGAGCACAGCGCTCTCCACTGACAAAGTATTTTCTCAAGTGAAAAATAATAAACTCTTATTTTTAATGGGTTTTTAGTTGTGCCATCTCTGACCACAATGAGTCTCAAGCTGGAAGTCTTGTGACAGGCAACACTTATTTACCTCAGACCAGTTCTGAAAATGCAGGAATTCTGTATCTGTGTATATTTAGCAAAGTCTCGCTGCCTTTTTGAAGGTTCAAATCTCTGAGTGGGATATTTGTGTGTGTGTGTGTGTGTGTGTGTGTGTGTGTGTGTGTGTGTGTGTGTGTGTGTGTGTGTGTGTGTGTGTGTGTGTGTGTGTGTGTGTGTGTGTGTGTGTGTGTGTGTTTGCAGAAATACAATGGACACCTGCCTATTGAAATCAAGGCGGTGCCAGAGGGCAGTGTCATTCCCCGAGGCAATGTTCTGTTCACGGTGGAGAGCACGGACCCGGAATGCTACTGGCTCACCAACTGGGTGGAGGTATGTTTGTTTTGTGTGCAAATGTTCTTTTTCAGCTTTACCCCCCCCCCCCCCCCCCGGGCACTAAAGGTGAGCGAATCACGGCCTCAGCTGCTTCAAATTCCCCCGTACGTCCTCGTCTAACGCTTTAGATTTGAATGTGCTCGTAGAGCAACAAAAGCTAATTCTGAGATTTAATGGCTAGCTTTATTTGATTATTGATTACAAAATATACTCGTGACATTTATGCCCTTTTTACAATGGAGAGTTAATGGTTTATAAAAGCCTTTAACTATTTAGCTTGGCAGCACTCCTCACTATGCCTCTTATCTCTCATTTAGATCTCACAGAATTACCGCCCTGTCATGTCTTATTGCTTAATCAGTGCTCAGAGATGTGCTGTGACTGGAAAAAAAGAAAGTCATTCATACAGGTTGGCTGAGAAGAAGAGAGAGTCAGATACTAGAAAAACCCTTGTTTGGTATATCAGCATATAAAAGGCAAACTATTCCTTTAATCATCACGTAGCTGTGATTGTCGTGTCGAAGCATGTTTAAAACACACAAATGTAATGGTCTGTGTGGGTTTTTTGTGAGGAAGAAGTACAGTGGAGGTGAAGCATATTATTGTGGTTTGAGGCAGGCGGTCTGGTGTCTCCGCCTCCTCAGTGCCGCGTTTATTACGCTGAGCTAATGCGCCGTGCGAGTCCTCCCCAGGACGAGGACGATGTCCTGCACTTAATGCCGCATGAACAGACTGTCCTCAATGACTCGGCAGAACTAAATTCATTTAGCATGAGCGATGGCTTCAGTCTGTCTCTCTCTCCGACTCTTCTTCACCGTTTTAACGGCCCACGTTTATGAATACGCCGTTTCACCTCTGCTACCACCAGGGTAGGAAATTTACATATTTTTTAGGGGGCAATTTTTGCCCCCACTGACTGAAATCCAGGGGCATTTAAAAAAAAAATTGGGGGCAATTGAAACTTGTGAAAAATAATAAATATACTTTAGGCTTACAGGTATATGAGCAATTGTCATCAAATGGCAATAATAAGACTATTAGGCAGTAGTCTACAGATTCAAAGTGTTTTCTCAGATTTTTTTAACAAAAAACAAACATATAACAATAAACAATAAATCAGACAATCATATTAAATTGTGTTCTTATTTCTTTGTGGTTATTTATTGTTATTACATTTTTTAAACTATTAACAATTATAACTTTTCTTTCTTTTTTATAATTATGACTTATTATATTTATGGATTTTTTTTTGTTACCTTTAATCATGTTGTACCTAACTAGTACAGGAAATACAGATAGGACAGACAAAACAAAGAACAAAAACATAAAATTGCAGGTGCTCTGGGAAACGCATTTCTCAAACCCTACCAGCATCATTCCCCCACCCCGATGCTCGCTTTGCCCACATGTCGGCCTCCTCAAGGGGCAGGCGTACCCACACCTCCAGCACATGCGGTCGGGCGGCGTTCCCCCCCTCCGGTGTCGTTTGGCTACCTGGTTGATCCTGCCAGTAGCATGTGCTTGTCTCAAAGATTAAGCCATGCAAGTCTAAGTACACACGGCCGTTACAGTGAAACTGCGAATGGCTCATTATTTATTTATTTTTTATTTTATAATACTATATTTATCCCGTTAAGGGGGAAAGTTGTCTCTGCATTTGACCCATCCCTGTATCAGGGAGCAGTGGGCTGCCCATGACAGGCGCCCGGGGAAAAATCATTAAATCAGTTATGGTTCCTTTGATTGCTCTAACGTTACTTGGATAACTGTGGCAATTCTAGAGCTAATACATGCAAACGAGCGCTGACCTTCAGGGAAGCGTGCATTTATCAGACCCAAAACCCATGCGGGGTTTTGGGTCTGATGCCTCTCGGGGTGCCTCAACTTTCGATGGTACTTTCTGTGCCTACCATGGTGCGCAAATTACCCGACTCGGGGAGGTAGTGACGAAAAATAACAATACAGGACTCTTTCGAGGCCCTGTAATTGAAATGAGTACACTTTAAATCCTTTAACGAGGATCAATTGGAGGGCAAGTCTGGTGCCAGCAGCCGCGGTAATTCCAGCTCCAATAGCGTATCTTAAAGTTGCTGCAGTTAAAAAGCTCGTAGTTGGATCTCGGGATCGAGCTGACGGTCCGCCGCGAGGCGAGCTACCGTCTGTCCCAGCCCCTGCCTCTCGGCGCCCCCTCGATGCTCTTAACTGAGTGTCCCGCGGGGTCCGAAGCGTTTACTTTGATAAAATTAGAGTGTTCAAAGCAGGCCCGGTCGCCTGAATACCGCAGCTAGGAATAATGGAATAGGACTCCGGTTCTATTTTGTGGGTTTTCTCTCTGAACTGGGGCCATGATTAAGAGGGATGGCCGGGGGCATTCGTATTAAGAAGCGCTCCATTTATTTATTTATTTAGAACGTTTGGTTCTTCACGCACACGCAACATCAGTCAAGGCGAAAATCCAAAACATTCTATGGCAACTGGACCGGGTCATACAGGCTACGATGTTTTTGACAAGTTCATTAAATTATCATTATTATTAGAGGAAATTATGGGGGCATTTTTTGCCGCTCTCCCAATGATATCAGAGGCAAAATTATATTTCTTAGGGGCAGTTTTGCCCTTTGCCCTCGTGTATTTCCGACGCTGGCTACCACGGAATCGTGCCGCAATTTCCCAGAAGATCATAAAACATAAAACGACAAGCTGTGTTTGTTTTGTCCATCGATGCAAAAAGAAAAGCTTTTGTTTCGTTATCTCAGCAGGTTTTTCATGTCCAGTGTTTCCTGAATGTTGACTAGATTTGGATCTATAACTTCATCCGCTTTCCCCTCAACTATAATGACAGATACACCAATGAAAGGGAGCAGTGCATGCTGGTCACCCACAGCCAGGAGCACAGTCTCAACACACACACACACACACACACACACACACACACACACACACACACACACACACACACACACACACACACACACTGTCCTGGTACATTTGGATAAGCCACACCCCCCTTCTTTCCTTCCTTATCTCCCTCCATTTTGTTCTGGGACATTGACCGAGAAGTTATTTTGCCGTGTGTGTGTGTGTGTGTGTGTGTGTGTGTGTGTGTGTGTGTGTGTGTGTGTGTGTGTGTGTGTGTGTGTGTGTGTGTGTGTGTGTGTGTGTGTGTGTGTGTGTGTGTGTGCGCGCGCGCACGCGCGCGTGTCACATGAGTCCATATTGTGGTTTAGATGATGATTCGTCTGAGGTTGCATGTGAAGGGTCGGGGCTGCAGGGTGAAAACAAACGCTGCATGCATCATGGTAACAGACAAAGGCAAGTGAAGAATTAGAGCTGGAAGTGTGCAGAACTGAGTCACTGTGTCGGAGGGAAGATGGCCGCACATCCGGCACTTTTAAATGTTTGTTATGCTTGCTCTCTGGTTTGACACATGCACTTAGCTATTATCCCCACTGTACACAGTTTGTAAGTCTGTATAGTCATAACGTGTGTAATTAAATTCAAGTTCTGTTAAATTGAAAAACAGAAGAAGAAAAAAGTATAAAATATGTTGAGAACAGAGTGGAATGCATAAGTACACACACGTGCGTATTGTACTCTTCTGGTGGTAGAACGTGTGTTTTCATGAAGATTTCCCAGGTGGTGGCGAGTACAGATAAGCTGCTTGTTTTGACATTAAGGCATCGAGGAATGTATTTTCCCCGGAGCTTGTCTTGTGTGAATGAGCAGCCCCCCTTTCATCGCTCTGAGCCTGTTGCTTTTGGGTTTTAATGCCAGTTGAATACTGAGAAAGCAGGAATATTGTCAGTTCAGTGCTAAGAGAAAAACCCCGCTTTGGCAGCAACTTTAGCTGTTTTTGTTTGACGTTGACTCAGTGTTCACATTGGAATTCTTGTTTAAATAGGCTTTGAAAACAAGGTGCACGTGGGAATTTAGAAGGAATTAACTGTTGCGGTGAAATTGTTGTGACGCCCTGGACTTGAAATACCTCTTTCTTCCCTCCATCAGACCATTCTAGTTCAGATCTGGTACCCCATCACTGTGGCGACCAACTCCAGGGAGCAGAAGAAGATCCTCGCCAAGTACCTCTTGGAGACCTCTGGGAGTTTGGAGGGACTGGCTTATAAACTGCATGACTTCGGCTACAGGGGCGTCTCCTCACAAGAGGTACACTTATACATCCAAGACAGTAGATGGTGCTGAGGGGAAGTTGTACACAATGGTGGAAACCCTCCCTTTTTACAAATGGAAGGCTTGAAAGTGAATTTGTGAAGTTTGTCAAAACAGTCCCAACTCATGGTCCACGTACTCGCTTTATTTTCCGGACCTTTTAACCAAATCACACAGTATGGTACGGATGAAAGCGCTGGAAAAAGCTAGTAAGTGGACCATTAGTTGGTATTGTTTTGTCAGAAATGTAACGCTTTTAGGCATAAAAAATTGCGTATATTGGGACGTCTTAGCCTGTTATTTCCCATAACACCCCTCCCCTCCTCCTATTTTACAGACTGCGGGCATCGGGGCCTCGGCCCATCTGGTCAACTTCAAGGGCACAGACACGGTTGCCGGCATTGGAGTCATTAAGAAGTACTACGGCACCAAGGACCCCGTGCCAGGCTTCTCAGTGCCTGCTGCAGAGCACAGGTAGACACATACACACACACACACACACTCCATTTTTCTGTTGCTCATTGGAGCTTCTCAGTGCAGTCTGAATGCAGCTACAGAGTGTTTCCTGGCTCTTCCACTGTGATGTAGGGCAGTAGTTCACCCCTCACTTAAGTCATTAAATCTGCGGTCTGAAACAATTCCAAGTAATCATGGGGCGACTGCCAACGTGCTCAATGCTCCTTTTTAAGGGATGGTCGAGGTTTTGATGCGGGACATTTAGCCTCTGAAAGGTTTGCTGAATCCCTGTGAACAATGCCAGTGATCAGCATATTCCCAGAACACACCGGGGTACAGTAGGCACGGGCTCTGTTCATCTCCGGTGAGAGGCCACATTTTGACCAAGAGCCAGGCGCGGGGGCGCAAACCTTCTCGCCCACGTGCTAAATTGATTTTCAAATTAGAAAAACTCTCATATAGCAGCAGCTCATCTGCCAAAATCAGTTGATTTGAAGTCCAAAAGTTTGGCTGAGTTTGGTTAATTTCCTTCCTTCACTCTAATTATCTGCTCCATCCATCTCACTTTGTTGACGGGGGGCTGTGATTGGCTGGAGGTGAAGGTTGTGATTGGCTGCTGCCCTGATGCACACATGCCTCTCACATGTCTCTGTTGTTGTTTTATGGCTTTGATCCATTTATCCTCTATATACACACACACAAACTTTCTCTCTTTCGCTCCCATGCACACGGTCGCTTCTTCCTTGCCACCAGGGTAGTTACTGCCGCTCCGGTGCACCCTTCTTCCTCGCACCAGTGCATTGTGGGATGGTGGCAGAAGTTGCCATGTTAATCATTATGTAATGCCCCCCCCCCCCCCCCCCCCTCCTAAAGTTGGTTTGGTTTCTACCTCAGAGGGAGGAGTCGCAGTAACATTCCACGTTGAAGTGTGTCGGTGCTGAAGGAAAGGGACGGGCGGGTGTTTTAGAGCAGAAGTGTGTCTCCTCCAAAGCGCTTTCAGGACAAACTTTGATTATCTTCCATTGTTTACTGTGAACTCTCAATGGAACAGAAATGCCCTGTGAAGAGAAATACAATACTTTAACAAATACGCTGTACAGAAATGTGCATTAAAATAGAAAGGCATGAGTTTCAGAGACTAGTAATAGTCAGGTCTGCACTTTAAGGAGCCACGCAGCTGAGATTTACAAAAAGGTTTCACATGGAAGATGAGAGCTACTTAATGAAAAGTTTCAGGCATCCAGATATTTCATAACTAGCGTGCGTTACTCTGAGACACACACACACACACACACACACACACAGACTCAGTACAGCGTGAGACACGCATCACGGCAGAGAGGAAAACCTCAGGAAATACAATGTGGCCCAGGTCTGGTTTCATGTGAGACTAAAACCTGGAGTGCACTGCCCTCTTCTGGACGGTCTGTGGTATTGAAGAAATGACTGAAGGCAGAGAATAATGATGTGTCTGCTGTTCTCTCTGCAGTACCATCACAGCATGGGGGAAGGACCATGAAAAGGACGCCTTCGAGCACATCATCAAGCAGTTTCCCAACGTGCCCGTATCCATCGTCAGCGACAGCTACGACATCTACAACGCCTGCGAGAATATCTGGGGAGAGGACCTCCGTGCGCTGATAGTGTCGCGCAGTGCAGACGCCCCGCTGGTGGTCCGACCTGACTCGGGGGACCCGCTCGACACGGTTCTGAAGGTGCGTTCACGTTGGACGGCTTGCCTTTTTTTCCGACTAGAATCTTAAAACAAGGCCGGGACACTAACGTCTTTGTGCCACCTTCCTCTCTCATTTCCCTTCTGTCAGGTTTTGGAGATCCTGGGTAAGAAGTTCCCTCCAGTGGAGAATTCCAAAGGTTATAAGGTGCTCCCTCCTTACATCAGAGTCATACAAGGAGACGGGGTCGATATCAACACATTGCAGGAGGTAGAGACGCATGCTACTTATTGACGCCACGTAGGATAACACTAGGTTATGTCTCTTACATGATGTTCCTCCGTGTGCTTTTCCACAGATAGTGGAGGGCATGAAGCAGCACAGGTGGTCCATTGAGAACATTTCTTTTGGGTCCGGAGGGGCTCTTCTGCAGAAACTGACCAGAGATCTGCTCAACTGCTCCTTCAAATGTAGCTATGTGGTCACTAACGGACTGGGGGTGAGTACCGATGCGTTAGAACATAGTTATATGCATTTTGTTGACCGTTGTGGTAATTAAACATGGAGTAACAGAACTATTTAAACGTTTACAAAAATAAAAAGATTTTCGCTTTGTGGTTTGTTTTTTTAAAGTATTTTTTTCTGTTTGTCTGTGAAAGGTGAATGTGTTCAAGGACCCAGTGGCCGACCCCAACAAGAGGTCAAAGAAAGGCCGCCTGTCTCTGCACCGGACGCAGAGCGGCGACTTTGTCACCCTGGAGGAGGGCAAGGGCGACCTGGAGGAGTACGGCGTGGTGAGTTCAATGCCTACAGTACAACACACACACACACACACACACTTTAGTGCACAGAAATGGTTTCCAGTCTAAAGACACGCTCATTTTTCTCTTCACCTCTAGGACCTGCTGCACACAGTCTTTCTGAACGGGAAGATCGTGAAGACGTACACATTCGACGAAGTCAGAGACAATGCTCAGGTCAAAGAGAGTGAGCTTGACTAAAACCCCCCCCCCACACACACACACACACACACACACACACACACACACACACACACACACACACACTCCCCCCTCAACCCTTCACCTTTTGGCCTCCGACGCCCACCTCAGAAAATGGAGGCAGCGTGCACTGCTAATAGATCTCCCACTTCCAAAGCTTGAGAATCTCCTCCCCTCCCCCGAAACGTTCCTAAAAAAAAAAAAAAACCTAAGAGAAGAAAATGTGTGAAAGGTCCAGTAAGCGATGGACACATAGAGGGGTAGAAGTCGCGAATATGAAGACGAACCGTGCGTTCACTCCCGCGTGCCGCCGGCCCAAATAGAACTTGGGCGAGTTGCACCGACGACTATATTGTAATGTCGGAACATGATTGGCTGCCGATTTCCATGCCGACACAGAAGCAAATAAGACGGTTGTGAGTGAGCCACTGTCGGCCGCGTGCGGAATGAACCCATGGCGAGTCAAAGTGAGAAAGATGATGACGGAGAGCCACCCCCCCCCCTTTGTATTGTGTACAGAACTGTTTGGAAAAAAAAAAAAAAACTAAATTTCTGAATCTACTTAGCTTTGTCTCTTATGTGAAGGATGAAAATGATGCTCATAGTGTATATGGTATACTTCGACTGTAATCATGGAGGATGAAAGAATTAATTTCCCCCAATGTTCCGGCTTTTAATCAGAGGTTAGGGCCCAAATTATAAACCTCTAGCGAGTACTACCTGAATATTTTGTACCGTTACTCCGCCAAATACTATATTCTGGGTGCATCACTGAAGGTATATTGATGAGCATCTACTTGCTGTTATGTTGAGCATTCACCTCGTGAAGGTCCAACCATATGTCTGCTCACGTGGAGGGATTTAGCCAACCTCAAAGTGATTTTGTTTTTAATGTTTGTTTGTTTGTTTTTTTATTTCAGGTTTGTTCACGTATGTGTATTGCTCCAGCATTTGTGAAAATTATTTTTAAAAAAAGCTAATTTTCCATCAACTACTCCAGAGTTGCCCGAGCCCTAAAATATTTACAAAGTTACAAACGTTTCCGATTGAATCACAGACATTGTTTTCACTTGAATGAAGACGATCTATGTGTTTATGAAAGATTATGTGGCTCCTGAAATGTTAAATGTTGGTTCTGCTGTATGTGTGCTTTGGATCTGTGAGCTTGCGTGTGTGTGTGTGTGTGTGTGTGTGTGTGTGTGTGTGTGTGTGTGTGTGTGTGTGTGTGTGTGTGTGTGTGTGTGTGTGTGTGTGTGTGTGCTGACATTCTCTTCCTTTAAAGGATTGTGTAGTATTCCTTTATGCAAATCCACTTGTTGACAGGGGGAATAGAGAACACTTTCTTTTCTGTTTCGCCAGCCTTTTATTCTGAAAGGAGACACAGAGTTGTGACAAACAGGTGGTGATGCAGTAGTGAGTGTGTTTTGTAAAAAAAAAAAAAAAAAGCAATTAAGAGGCAGAAAAGGTGAGACCCGGGATCAGGAATAACTTTGAGACAGCACTGTGCCGCTTGTGCTTTGGCACGTCGGTGGTGCAGAGTTGCTGATCAGCAAAACGTTGCCCTTGATATCACTGCCTTAACTCGTGTAAAGCAGCTGTTTTTTGGAGAAGCATAAATGTGCCCAGTGATGTTTGGATTTATTGCCCCAGGTAGAAACGGGATGTTGCTGATGAAGCCTCTTGGAGTTGACTATCTTCCTGCTCAGAGCATCTCAGTGGAGTGTCTCTCCTGTTTGACGGTGTGTTTAGTCACATTGCTGAGGGATGAGGGATTTAGGAGCTGGTGACATCACAGAAAAACAAATAGTTTAAGACTAGAAACTAAATATTTGACTGAATATTTTAAAGGTGGGCAGTGTCACTTCCTGCCTATCTAAATTCTAATGTGTCTAAATTTCTGGTTTATGACCCAAAAAAAAACCAGAACCCAAAAAAAACAAAACAACAACAACTGTTTGTGCGTTTAATTAGCAAAGTTTTAGCATGCTAACATGCTAAAGTAAGACGTTAGCATGCTGGCGTTAGCATTTAGCTCAAAGTGTAGTCTCTCAGAGCTGCTAGCATAGCTGCAGAGTGTCATGCTAAGACGTTTAAAACTCCAGGTAACGGTTTATTCTCTGCCTTTATCACTCTTTCTCAGACGTTCAGCCGCTTCACGTTCAATAAGCTTCATATATTGTCACCTCAGAGGCGGCTACCGGAGTGTTTGCTCCCGGGCAGCTCTGCTATGTCTGTCTGTTACTGTCGGACCCGCAGTGACTCCCCTCATGGGCACTTACAATGTTGCACTGTTTTCTTTATTTTCACCATTTGTTAGATACTTTGTTATCCGATTCAGGAGTCACTACACAAACAGTACAGTTCTTTTATTTCCAATCATTTGGGTGCATTTAAGTCTAATTTTACTGTTTTGATACTGTCTCGGTTCTTACCTCAGAGAAATATTATTTTGTATGACAAAGGAGAAAAGAAAATGCCAGAAAACATTGCAGTAAATAACTTTATTTACAAACAATGTGGCCATACTGCCTTCTCACTTGTACATACAAGAACTAGTTTGACTGGAAGCAGAGCGGCAGGTTAGGAAGACAACCACAGTAGATAGTAATATTATTATTCTTGTCGAAACAATCGGGTTTTTTTTGTACAAATAGAAGAATATCCAAACCTGCTTGACTGAACTGGCAGTGTGACTGTCAAGCTTGTGTGTGTGTGTGTGTGTGTGTGTGTGTGTGTGTGTGTGTGTGTGTGTGTGTGTGTGTGTGAATGTCTTGTTTGTTATAGATGCAAAACTGTTTGTGAATACTTTTTGTTTTTTCTTTTTCTTTCTGTTGTTGTTTTACGCGTATGTATATGTTAGTTGTCCCAAATTCTCTCCCAACACAACTGATATTTTAACTAACATAACTTGCTATATTGTCAACAATACATTGATTAAAGATGCCACCCTGTCAATTTGGAATGGTTGATTTATTTTTGCCTATTTTTGTATTTTAAATCTTATTTCACTTGTTTAGTTCAGTTAGCTCATATATCATCTTTAAGAGCTCCATTGTGCCAAATAAACATATAAACACAACAGAGTCCAGTCTTTTGAAAACATACAAAAAAATGTATACACTTGGCCAAAATTGTCAAAGTAAAACCCAGATGACATTTAGGAGTCTTTAACTTTGTCTTTCCTCATATCTACTTAATATTTGTTTGCCCTTGTTTTAAGATGCATCCCAAACTTTCTCCATTAACAGAGACCACATATTTTTTTCCCCCTATAATAAAAATGCAGCTGTTTTTTTAGGAATAAAATCTCATCTCTGTCTCATCATAACACTGTAGATTAGTGGCAGACAGTAAGAGGAGGCTGTTTTACGATGATGAACCAATCCTAACATGTAAAGCCGGTGGAACTCCCCTTTAATAAAGGAGTTTCAAGTTCAAACCGCCTCATGTTTGACATGTAGGATCCTCATCTTATGTTAACTCTGTTGGTTGTAGCTGGTCTATGAGGTTTTCTTCTTCTTTGGTTGAAGAATTTGGGGAGTCTGTGGTTTGCTCTGAGAGTCATATGACCTAGTCAGCACCAAATAGGCGTTTTACAGTAACTGCAACCTCAGCAAGGAGGAGGAGGAGGCAGCCTGCGGATGGATCCAATAAAAAAACTCAGGACACTTCTGAAGTCTTTTGGTACTTTTGTGACTTATCTACTAGATGAGTGTATATGACGTTGTCTTTGTGGGATGTTATAGAATGGTCGTTGGAGATTTTTTTTCCCAGCCCAGTAGAAGAACAACCTTTTTTGACAACAGTGTCGGCCCTATCAGACAGGGTCACACTTTTTCCTTTAGCGTCCGTTTCCTTTAACTAAATACACACGACGCTTTCTCACCAAAAAGCAGAGCGTAATTTCGCACCCTTTACGCACTTTACGACTGCGTATTTTGCGCATCACCAAGTGGAGCGGCAGGCACTCGTTTTTCAAACTACACTGCAAAAAACAAAAGTTGAACTTGAACAATTTTTTTTTTTTTTTCCATTGACATTTGTTGTTAAAAGTTCCTGAAACGCGTAAAAACAGTATTTTCAGTGGGTCGACTGTTCTCGCCTCCGTGGCAGAAATTTGATTCGGTCGCAAATTCGGGTTGTAAAAGTCACTTTAAACAACTTGGGCCGGTCATCTTTTGCAGCGTCGGCAGTAAAAACGACGTCATTGTGCCAAACAACTCCCCTTTTTCCTCCCTGTTGGACCAACATCCACAGTTTGGGAGCGACTGGATAAAGATTTTTGGATCGGAGACGCAAATCATGATGACCGGATTTCGACTGAACTTGTCGCCGCTGAAGGAGCCTCTGGGCTTCGTCAAACTGGTGGAGTGGGTAAGTTAGATGCATCTACTGTGTGTGTGTGTGTGTGTGTGTGTGTGTGTGTGTGTGTGTGTGTGTGTGTGTTTCATACCCAGAAGACAGGGAGGTCCAGTCCTTTTCTTGGATTTTCCCGGCGAGAAAAAATCCCTTAAGTAAACAGTTTTAGGGGGAATTTGTTAAAAATGCAGATGGCACAAAATGTTTATACATAAAGCATGAACATGACTTTTTATGCATTTATCAACTTTGAGTTTTCACATCTACAAGAATGAATACAATGCATGTTTGTAATGCAATTTAATAAGTAAAACTTAAAATGTAAACTTATATAAACACGCTTATACCCAATAATATGCCTGTTGCTCTTAACAATTTTGAATTGTCTGCGTCTGCTTAATATCTCACAAAAAAAATCCAGATCTTTAAGATGCATAGAATGAAAGTGTGGGTGTGACAAAGAAAACTTGGCTAATGGGAGTTAAGCTGAGTTATGTCCAGTGGCCCCCCCCCCCCCCCCCCCCTGCCCTTCAGACCACACAGTTACAGATTGATGCATCTCTCAGCAATAATTGACCTCTGAGTAACTGCACACGGTTAGCTACTCATGCACTCGAGTACACACCTTTTTGTATCATGAGAGAACGTGCTACAGTTTCTCATGTGAAAGTCCAGTCATCAGTTCTGCTCTTCATAAGTGGGTCAGAGGAATCCAGTGCTGGTTAATGCAGCTCAGCTGTTCTATTTTCTCACGTACAGAGCTATAGAGCCGCAGTAACACCCAGTCATCTGACTCGGGTTTTCACTGTTGTTGGCCTTATCTAACCCGTACCTAACTTTACCGCATATTTTGTGATTCACAAGGGTCCAGATGGTAAATTGTCTGTACATATTTCCCGCCTTTAATGCCGGGAATGTCCTGTGCGCATCCCAGCTCGCCCAATAGTGCGTAGTGACACGTCATTAAGCAGGTCCAGGAGTTTGAAACATTAGGAAAAGTTTACTCTTTTTTATTTCAGGCAGTTGGTATGACAAAACAAAGTATTTGAAGATGTCCCCCTTGGCTTTAGGGAATCGTGACAGGAATTGTGTCACTACTATTATGATGTTGTTCAAATGAATGGAGAAAATAATCAGCAGATTAATAGATAATGAAAATAATTGTTAGTTACAGTTTTTGGTAACTGTGCACTCTTCTTTGGATTAGCTAACTATTAAATTCTGGTCCACAACATGACTCAAATCTCTGGCATTCAGGGAGGATTTTAGGATGCTCGTCAAGCCTTCCATTAATAAATAACATGACTATTAAAACAATGCATGTAGAATAATGTGTCAGTTACTTTTGGGCGGCTGCAGTGAGTGTGTATTTGGCCAACAGATGTTGGACATAAATTTAACACAGCAGTTAAATAAAAATTATATCTTTTTTGAGCTCTGACAGATTGATCAGGTTGCAGAGTGTAAAGAGCAACATTTTTGCCCACTGTCCATTGAACCTGTAATCCTCTTGAGTATTCCAAATTTAACAAAAAGTTGTTTACTCGGCACAAGAGTTGCTCAGCCTAAACACTCATACCTCCCTCGATGTTATCTTCCACGCAGTAGTAAACAGGAAGTAACAAATGCTACAAGGCTGCCCCATTCACTCCACATGTTGAATAATGATGATAAAGATGTCGGGTCTCGCTGCCCAAAGAGGGAGAAACAGCTTTCTTGGGCGTCTGAAGGAAACCCACTTTCAAAATGGGAACACGCTCCAGTGGTTTTTGGGGTTTTTGTTCGGACTGACCTGGACTCAACAACCTTTGTGTAAGAACATTGCTGATTATTTCTAACAAGATATTTCAGATTTATGAGTTATATTTATTTTTACAGCTAGAGGGTCCTTCCCACTAGAAGCACTCTTTCTTTTTCCTACACGTCCTCTTTCTTCATTGTTTGCATCACTAGCGGGAACCTGTAACTGAACTTCCATCACACATTGTGAGCGGTTGCATTCATGGTTGATATGCTCCATTCATACTGAGGCTCCTTGTAGTGGGAGAGTGACAGAATCAGCGAAACAAGAATGTGAGAGAAGGCGCTAATGGTGGTGTGTAGCCCGAAAAACAGGAAGTGGCCGCCAGTGACATCTGGAGAAACATCTGGAGAGAGGCCTTGCGGTGTGTGTGTGTGTGTGTGTGTGGATCATGTAGTAAATGTGGGTGTTGTGGTGTGACGCTAAAGGCTAAAAGTTGAGGTGCTATGTTGTAAGAATTGTTCAAGTGTGTGCATATAGTTGTGCTGATGAAACAGAATTTAAGTTCAGTTAAAAGTGTGTTTATTAACGTCCTGATAGATGAACAGACTGATGCATGTCATTACCTTGCAATGGGAGCTGTGAATCAAAGATCATTACTTTGTCATAATACACTTCCGTGTCTGCTAGATGTGCAAATAAGCCACCGTTTGCTAGCATGTTCACCAAATCAACTTTTTAAAAAGTGTTGTTAGGACGGCTATTTAGCTCCCATCTGTGATGCTCAATCTTTGAATGAGTGTTGTACTGTTGCACAGCTGTCTGTTGTGCTGCCGGCTGCTCACTGAGAATATGTGATGATGACATGCATGTTGAGAACGTGTGAAAACTGTTAACAACACACTTTGAGCAGAACAAATGAGATCCATGACGTTTGTCAATGATGTCAATTGAAGGAGCTCAACCCCCCCATTAAATAATGTGATCTGCCTGCTGCAGTTTGAGGGTTAAGCTAAGGAGCAGCCAGCCTGATTAAAAGAATTTAGTATGTGTTGGTTTTAAGGAGAGTATTAGTGTCACATGGCTTACACGCTGAATCAGATGCTTTCTGCCCCTGCAAGAAAGAATTCAAGAGCTGAATGGCAGCATTAGTGTGGCCATGCAAATCACATTATATTTTGTTTGTGAGAAGAAGGTCTATGGTTTAGATTAGGCATTTCCATGAGAGACAAACAAATGTAAGACGCTTGAACAAAATAAAAAATGAGCTTGTAAAAATTGTTGAGTCGTGAGTTTTACTTTCAGCTGTTTGTTAGATTAAACTGCTGGCCATCTGTTATTCCCTCTGGCTCTTTACTGCTGACTCGGTTTTAGGTTGCCAACTTTCTTCTAAGTTTGAGGTTCTGGTGACATTACGCTGCGCTTTCAAACTGCCCAAGACTACATGCATGTAGGGAGGATCACAATCAAATTATGATTGGTTATGGTTTTCATTCTCCAGTCAATGTGTCATAGTTGGTGTTTTTGCATTGCAGATTTATTAGAAAGAACATCCTCCCTTCCGCTTAAACAAATCTCCATAGTTCCCCAAAGCAGAACAGAGTTTTTCTAACATCAGTCTCAAGCATCTCCCTAATCATCCGCTCTCTCTTGTCCATCCAAACAGCTCACGGCCATATTTGCTTTTGGATGCTGTGGCGGATACTCGGGGAAGAACATCATATCTCTCTTCTGCGGCGATGGCAGGAATGAGACTCTTGATGCCAACTTTCACTACCCATTTAGGTGAGATTCACAACACGTTTTGAAGCGCGGTTTTGTAATCAATTTCAAAAAGGATTATAATAAAAACCCCTTCATCTTGTATCGCGGCCAGGTTAAGCCAGGTCCCGCTCGTCGAGGGAAACGCCACTCTTTGCAACCACTCTGTCACAACGACGCACATGGTGGGAGACTCGGCCTCCTCGGCGGAGTTCTTCGTGGGCATCGCCATCGTCTGCTTCCTGTACAGCATGGTGGCTCTGTTGGTGTATTTAGGCTACATGCACGTCTACAAGGACTCTGACTTTGGACCCATTTTTGTGAGTATTGATCTCTTTGGTCAGTTTGCCGATAGTTCACCTTAAACCCAACTGCAAATGAGAGACTTGTCCTTGTCTGCAGGACTTTGTGATCACGGCGATCCTGGTCTTCCTGTGGCTGGTGTGTTCGTCCGCCTGGGCGAAGGGCCTGCAGAATGTGAAGGACGCCACGGACACGGCAGCCATCGGTGCCACGCTGGCACTCTGCAAGGGGAGCAACGTCACCTGCGAGGTCACAGAGTTTGCCAGCATGAGGACCCTCAACATCTCTGTGGTGAGGAAGAAATAAACTAATAATAATAATAAGCTTTATAAACGAGAATGTCACACTCGCTCACTGAGACCAGTCTCACTTCTTCGGCTGTCATTCATTTCCAGGATGAAATCCAAATCCTTGGCCAATAGAGAGATTTCTAGTCATTGATTGTGCCGGTGTCCCATCCCTGCATGTTTATATAATATTACTTTAGAAGACCTGAGTAGAAACATTAAGCGGCCTGACTCACAGTCATGAGACAGTGAGTAGTAACACTTTCATTGTACCTCAGGCACTGTTGCTGTGGTCCGCTCAATAGTGTCTGCGTCACAGGTCTAAAGCAAATGTGTCGGTTTGTGATCGATATAAAACCTGTAAAATGTCAATTGTTTGTGTCATCACATACAATTTCATAGATTCACAGTATATCATAAGAAACCTCCTGTATTATATGTTGTCCAGTCATATTTTTTTTTTCTTCCAGGTGTTTGGCTTCCTCAACATGTTAGTGTGGGCGGGCAACGCCTGGTTTGTGTATAAGGAGACCCGTTGGCACTCCCAGAAGTTCTCTTCTCAGCCCGTACCTGGAAGGCAGCAGGTCCCTGCACCCATCTAACACGCAATATAGAGCAACGCAAACCCACCGTCGCATACGTGCACACCACCCACTGAGCGATCACAAACCGACACAATTTGATCATGTGTGTGACCACGTGTGCAGACGTTATTACACATACTAAAAAAAGCTTTGAGAAGGTGACGAAGGGAGACTAAATGAAGGATATTTTGATAGATGGCCAGTTGAAAAACTGATGGATTTTGTATTAGATTTGGACTTTATCAACACGCTAGCAGTTGGATAGGTACACAGAGCCGAATTTGCGTTTTGTAACCCAACGTGTCATATAATTCCTTGCACATTCATGGCTTACTTGAACTGAGAACACTTCAAAAAGCAATGTCAAATTTCCCAAAAGATTTCTTCTGCAGCAGTAGGAGGCTGGGGAAGGAAAAAGTGTTCTAACTACGGTTTCATATGTAGATTAGTCTTTGTAACTTTTTTATTTCTTACCTGTTTCATATACTATCGCAACACCAATGCAATCAAACGTGTTTTATCATAACTCCTAGATGGTTTCTTATGCTTTAGTAAGCAGATACATGCACAGACAATGACCAAACGTTGTAGGAAGATAGGTTTTCTTACTTCTTTTTGGGTACCGGCTGGACAACGACTGAATTAATTATGCTTTATGATGTACTGATGCGTGTAAAATACAGGATTTAATTAGTTTGACATCTGCCGCAATAAGGATAATGTGATCAAGGTTTTCAGGGTAACAGATAACAAAAGACAGTTGTCTGTGGTGCAATATGAAGCATAATACTCTATACCATATTACCTTATCAGAAAATGACATTCATTGTCATTTATTGGCACACAGTATATTGCATTTGATATTGGCCTTGACATTGAGCAATATATTCTGTGTTGACTTCTTTCATATTTTGTATATTTTTTTTTTTAGAGATTCAAAGCCCCTTGTGTATGTGGAAAATTACTCTCAAATATTCATTCATTCTTTCATTCATAGGCTCTCTCACAGTCAGTTAATGTGCCCTCTAGTGGTGGCTAGCGAGTATTGAATCACTGACTTTCCTCAGGAAGGTAAGTCTATGCGGACAAGGAGACAGGTTAGATATATTAAACCTGACGGCGTGATGTGTAAAATGGCCTCCGACCCAAATATCAGGAGAATAGTTCACATACGACGTTGTTATCGCAACATGCACAGTGCACTCACATGGTGCTTACTATGGTTTTGTGGTGTACCATGAGAGTGTAAATCCATAAAGAAAACTAGACTGAAAGTTGGCGACTTAATTAGTTCATTAAAATGTTGCAGCATGAGTCAGCCAAAGTGTGTATAATCCTTAAATTCCTCTGTGTCCGAAGACTTTGATTTATTTAGTCTCAACTCCGGTACCAGATGAAGGTTAAATCCTTCCTTGATAGTGTAAAAAAAAAAACCCAAAAAAAACACTTTGAATGTGGAAGCGACTTTTTCATTTTTCACTTTTTTTGCATTACTGTTAAACAGAAACAGCTCTGCCGAAGCTCTCGTTTTCCTCCTTTCTAAGCTCATTCCATATCTCCATATGATGTTAAATCAGTTATTTTGTTGTTGTCTTTTGACTATCTATTTTTTTATAAATCATTAATGAGACACCAAACAGTGAGCTGGTGTTGTGTTTAATAAACTTCATGTCACTTTTTTGTCTTATTTTTCATTTTAACTATTCGTAGATGATTTTCTTTGAAGGAGTTTCTGATTTTCTTTTTTATCTATTGCCTTTTGATGTAATACAAATGTAAGTGGGATGATGATGAATTCATACAATTCTGCTGCAAGACAAAGTTGAATTAAAGCGTGTGCGGTGTACTGGTTATGCCTCTGCACTCTCGTAATCATCATCCGACTATAGCTGTAGCTTTGTCAGTGATTCCAATGCATTTAACCTGCCGAACGGTCTTCATCAAGAGAGACATACATTCACTCTGTGACATGCACAATTTCAATGTACCTTTGTTTTGTTTTTTCAATAAACATGAATGATTTTTTTGTCATCAATCTCTTTGTGTGTTTGTATGTGTCCAGTGCACAACATGCATGTTTGTCTGGCACTTTTCTGTCAGGCCTTCATATGGAAGCCAAACATTTTTTACAAAAACATCCATTCAACTTTAGTTTTACTTCACATTTCCTCCCAGGTTATGTGTGAAATAGGAGATTTTACAGTGCAGGTTTAAACATCTTGGAAAAATTGTGAAATTGTTTGAATTCAACTGCTCATGTGAAACAAAAAAATGGTGTGTTTGTTTGTCAGACAAAGGAGAGAAGTGTGTGTGTGTGTGTGTGTGTGTGTGTGTGTGTGTGTGTGTGTGTGTGTGTGTGTGTGTGTGAGAAAGACAGCAAGGATAGCATTCAACCACAGATGATCCCATGAAGTGTGTGTGGCTTTGACACATCAGTACAAACTAATCAAAGTTGTTTCCTTTGCGCTCGTTTCCTCTGTATCTCCACCCTGTCTCACTTGCTCTCCCTCTGATTCAGCTGAAACACTTGACTTCTTGCTGCGTCATGTGAGACACAGGCGTGCAGCTTCTGGATTCTTCCTCTTTTCAGGTTTTAAACCCCCGAGATATAAACATCATGCAGCTGTACCAAAAGAGCTGCTCTGTGTTTTACCTGTTGCATAACAGCTGGACTCAAGTGACCAGTTTGTTCAGTGTCATCGTGATGGAAGAGCAGTTGTGATCCACTTGAAAGTGTCTTGAAAAGGAGACTTTCATCTCGCCTGACTTTGCACTTGAAATGCAGGTTCTGTTTTCAGCCACAGGAGGTCAATGTAGTGCCATGAGCTTGACCTACTGAGCCACATTGTGACTCTAAACATCCTGGCGCAGTTTGGGTCAATAGCCCGATTATTCATATATTTAATTAATGATGTCCCCCATTAAATTCAATTTTAAAATCGCTGCTTTTGACCAATGTCTATCTGACCCCATTTACAGTGCTTTGTTGTTACTGTAAAAGCTGAGACATTATATAACAAATTGCAACATAGACTACAATTAAATGTTTTATTTGCAGAGGAGTCTCACCTCTGACCCTAACCTGCACAAGGTTGCGGTGAAGCCAATAGTTAAAATAAACATTTCACTATGCACAAAATTAAACTGCAGCTGTAACCGTATAATATAATCTGATCTACTAACGCCATAATGTTATTCATAGTTCTGACCTTCTACTTTCAAAATACATTACCACCCATTACTTTGCAACTCCCTGTCAAGAGCTCATAGTACTCTAATTTCTTCTAATGAAGCAGAGAGAAGACGGCCCATGTGTTATATTTCCAGCCTCAACCTACAGTAAAGCACAAAGCGGTACGTGGTTCATCCACATGGTCATTCCTGCCAGGGCTAATATCGTAGCCGACACTTATTTCAGGTTGCAAAATGCCTAATTGCCACCATTTTTCATTATAGTCTATGTAGCATAGATCCCTTGTATATTAAAGTTTTCCTGTGTCATTACTAAACCTAAGGCCTGACTAATTACGCCTAACAGTAACCTACATACTGTATTATTACCATAAGTGGATAAAGTAAGAGTAAAATAAGGTCTCAACATTTACAGTCACAGCAACAGGTAAATGGTTCCAGTTATTATAATGTCCCCTTGGTTTTACAGATGGATCTAACGGTCAGCATTCATCAACATGGTCTGGATGAGGTAAGGTTATTATCAACACAAAATTGTTTTAAATGTCCGACAAAAAATTGCTGAATGACACATTCCCAGTTGTGTTATTATTATTATTATTATTATTACTATTAATACATGTATTGTCTTTGTATTTAATAGGTCCACCAATAACATTAAATTACTGATACTAGTATTTGATATTTGATCTATTTGTTGTATTACCCAATGCAAAAAAAGAGAAGATAATATCTAATGTTTCCATTGCAACATAACCGTGTAACAGTCCTACAGTGAGAGGGGCGTTATCGTGTTATAGGCCACCTCCATAGGCTGCTGAACTCTTCAACTCGTGCGTAACGTTAGCTCCCCTGTCTGTCGCTCAGCGTCTCAACCCTAAACCCTCCGACAGAAGCCGAACCAAGCCGAAGCCCAGCGACAACGACGTCAGCATATCTCGTTCTTTCGTTTTTCTGCCTGCTGCGTGCGAAGGAGAGACAGGGGGAAAAAAAACCTCTCTCAGCAAAGCAACAAGAAGGAAGAGCAATGGCGACACTGGATCGCCAAATACCAAGTCCGGATACGTTCCTTTGCGAGCCTTGGTCTTCCTTCGTCAGTGCGACTAAATTACGTTTTGTTGACAGTAAGTTCGCACGTCGGTAGCGTTGTTGTTTTCACTGACAAACTGTCGGGAAGTGCGTGCTCCAACTGTCTGTGATTGAGTTAAGTAAGCCCCCACAATGCAGGGTCTGTCAAAGCGCAGCAAAGTAACTGTCAAAAAAATATTACTACGAAATGCAATATTAATAGATCGCTTTTAATAGTCGTGCACGGGGCGCGTGAGCAAAAGCTATAATCCTTACACTGCAGAGTTTGTACCACTGGCGCGTGCAGTAATGCATATCCTGCGCCCAGCTGTAAGTTGTGTTAGCTTCTGACAGCTTCACTTTGCTTTTACTCAAAGCCAGCTCGGCTGCTGCTAGCGAGCTAAATGCTAACCCTGGTAGCATTGCAACCTCGGGACCAGCGTGGCTCCGCGCGTGGCCCCCCAAAGTTTTGTTGTGACTGCTGCCGAGTGTTTGTAAGCGGCTGTTTGTGCTTCTTGTGACGCAGACTCGTCCCTGGATAACCGCGAGAAACAGCGTTACTGCCTCGGTGAAGCCGCGAGGCTCAGCAAAGGAGGTGAGGAAGTTGCACCGACGCTGTCACTTGCACAATGGTGTTTGTTATTGTTTTGTTTGTACATGCTCTGCAGCATCGAAGGATGCCAACATGTTTATATACAGAAACCCACCATTAATGGGCATCATGTACTTTTTAAATACATACTTTAGTTGAGATATGAGAAGGGACATATTGTCTGAATAACACAGCTGTCATACAGTAAGTATCCTTTAATTAATGATTATTTTCTCCATTAACTGATTAATATTTATGCCCATAAATTGGCAAAAAATTAAACAAAAATTCCAGCTAAGCTATTGCGCTGTTGGAAATAAATGAATATACAGTAGCTGGAGAGCAGGGGTTCCCATGTGTTTTTCAGTATTACCCGTTGTCTAAGTCAAACTGTTTCATGAGCAATATGTTACCTATTTCATAGACCAACGTTATCAGCAGCAGCCGATAAGAAGTGTTTGTGCATGGCTGAATGTCTGTCTTATTTATTGTCTTAATTATGTTATCTTTTTGGCAAAATAAAATATTTATATATATATGTATGTATGTATGTATGTGGAGGGGGTTGTGGGGTGCCCCTAAGCAGTGAGTGGGTGCCTCCACCCCCCCTAACCCCCTTCAGGGACAGAGCCCTGGGGAGTTCCTCCGACCATGTATAAATACCCACAGGAGCACGCACTGCACATTTACATACTTGAGTCATCCCTGAAGGTTTGCAGCAGCCCTCGTACAAACACACCGACATACACTGTGGCGGAGGAACGTTTTCTCACTCTCACTGGTCAAATACCAACACACACACACACACGCCTCATCTTCCTCTCTCTGAGCCAGACTGCAGCGTTTTTTTTTGCTGATCCGTTGGCAACATGACACTAAAAACAGACACACGGGGAAACACGTCTTTAAAGCTTTATTTGTAAGTTTGACTAGCGTAATTCGTCGTCGTAGTGGAGTCAGACTCACTTCAGTGTACACATATTTGTAGCTGGGGAGGCCAGGTTGGCAGTAGTGTGTGTGTGTGTGTGTGTGTGTGTGTGTGTGTGTGTGTGTGTGTGTGTGTGTGTGTGTGTGTGTGTGTGTGTGTGTGTGTGTGGGGTGATTGGTATCTATGTCTATTTGTCACTCTCACACACAGTAGAGATGATGACAACCAGCAGCAACTTTGTCGGGCTGGAGTGACAGCGGGTGTCATCACCTCACTAGAAATAGGCGGTGCTGTAATGCTTCTATTTACTGTGTTTACCACTGTCTTTCGTGGGGATGGGAGCCATCACGTCATTGTTCTAATGCTTCAGGTGATAATGTAGTATGTATTAACGTTCTTTGAGTGTATTCTGATGAAGAAGTCTCTTCAAGCACGCTTCGAGAGTTGTTCCAGGCTATTGTACAACAATTTTTTTTTTGCATTACATGAGCTGTTTTCTCTGTTTTAAATCCTTTTCAACAGACGCTCTGCTGCCTAGTAGACCACTCAAAATGTTTCTTTTCGTAAATGTGGTTCTATTGTCCGCGTAAAGTGATTCAAGCTGAAATGAGTCATATTAGCCTATCAGCGCTTGAAGAAAATTATACATTTCGAACATTTAAAAAAAAATGTGTTGAAGCAAAGTAGTGTAAAGTGAAGTCTACATAAAAAAATAGACAATTAGCAACTATTTAGATTATTTGTTCAAGTAGGATTTGCTATTTTTCTTCATCTGATGTGACTGTGGAATTTTTTTATTTATCTTCTGACATTTTATCGGCCATACAATTAATCAATTAATAGAGCAAATAACCCGCAGATTAATTGGTTAAATAATTGTAAAAATGTAGCCGTAAAAAACTTTTTTTAATATGTGATCAGAGTTGAAACGTAGTCTGAAATAGAATGTGTAAATATTAAATGAATCTGACCCCTTGAATAGATATATTGGAGTGGAATGATTCTTAACTTGTCCTTGATGTTAATGTATTCAGCTGAGATGTTAGATCGTAACTCACATCAGTGAAACCATTCGTACGCTTTATGCCATAAATGGCTTCATGTGATAGTTCATTTTTCATCCTGGGTTTTACACCTGACGATCACATCGTTCTGATCTTTATAACAGATGTTTGAAGCTTATTGTAACAACTTGGGTAAAGTAGGTAAACTCTTTTTTAAATGACTTATTACCTGATCATAACCCAGCACAAGTGTTCACTTTCTCCTCGTGACACGCTGTCTTTACAGTTTAGTTACTACTGCAAACAGTTTGCCTCCAAGAAATAAGATCTGCCACCTATTTTCAGACGCTGAGCGAAAGTCTCACGCTCTTATTTCAGCAAAAAAAAAGGACGAGGGAATGTCTTCATACAAGATGCTCGAATCTTGAACTCCATAAGTTTAACCCAGATTTGTATCATTGGCAGTTTTGTAAAAAAAAAATGTAGAGACTAGTTGAGTTTTCCAGCTTCACATTCCAGCTGCAGAGATAGACGTCGCACTTGGTTTGCATTTGACTTGGCAGATGCAGAAAAAATTGCATTCTTGCTTCTTTTTTTGTTTTGTTAGTACTCCCACTAAAAGTCCTTTGCATATTTTGTTTTGGCTGGGCCTTTCTGGTAGTTTATTAACAACAAAAATGTGCTCGCTTCCACAGAAAAGGATCGCAGGAACGACACAAACTGCTCATGTTGTCGAGCCCTCGGCAGGTCGAGCTAACCTGCAGCGTCACTGCTCACATTACAATGTTATTAACCCAATCGCCTAGCAAGCCGTTGACTAAAATGACCACATTCAAAAGCTGCTTTCCACACGCAGCCAAAACTTTATATTTGTGTATTATAGCTCTCAGATCAGCCCCCCCCCCCCTTTTTCGGTTAAGTCAAAAACAAACACGATTTTATTTGCCTCTGAGGGAAAGCAGTTTTTGGTCAGCAAACATGGGAATCAGAGAGTTTGAATTGTGGCTTAAATCCAGCAGCATGTTTAGAAATAATGGGGGGAAAAAGAGTGAGAGATAATCTCCTCTTCTGTGTTGACGAGGGGAACTTGTGCAAAGCATCTTACCGCTATTACCGCCTCAGTGCAGCTACTCTGAAACCAACTGTCAGCCGGACGAGAAAGCCACTTCCTCTAATAACAGTTTATTTTACCGCTTCTGGTATTACTCTCTTGCCCTTCATTTTGATTCAGTCTTCAATCGGTATTAAAATAACTCAAAAGTGAAGAAATATTCCTACCAGCGATCCCAACAACCTCAGTGTTTTTGTTTGCGTCCTTGAACACTTCATGCATGCGTAATGAAACTCACTCTGACCTTTTGCAGTGTGTACACACACACACACACACACACACACACACACACACACACCCTCAGCTCTCGTTGTCTACACAGTTGTGTGATTTGACTTAGACCTTCAGTAACCTTCGCAGATCCGTTTCCTACACACACACACACACACACACACACACACACACACACAGATGTGCACAAAGCATGGCTGACGCTCTCTTTGACTTCCCAGATGACACAAAACTCACCAGCAATGTGAGGCCGCGACACGCTGTGGCAAGCACCCGCACACCGTCAGACACACACACACACACACACACATTCTCTCAATTTTTCTCCAAACACACACACACATCCATCCGTACACGTCCCACCTCCCCTCAGTGAGTGTGGCTTAAGCCCTGAGCTAATAAGTGCTGCGATTTCTGTCAGCGGAGCTTGTTTGGGTACAGGAAAATTAGGCTCTTAAAGCTTTAGCCAAAACAGATGGCTAATTTGGCTAATTTCCATGAGGACAAATTAGTTTTTCTCTATATTTCTATGAATCAGTTTTTGTTTAGTGGCACAATGTTGTTGCTGTTTGCTGTTTTGAAAGGATTGCCTGTCCTTTCTGTCTCTTTTATGCCTGTTTAGTGATTGGAACACACATTATCTGGAACTGTCATTTTTTTTTGTAAAAGCAGCTCCAAAGCTAAATGAACATGTTGAGCATCATGAGCTTCTGTCTGGCAGGTTTGTTTTTCAGATTTTAGTGTAATTTAAACACACAATATATTTGACTTTTGTTTATTTTCTCGCGCTTCTTCTCTTGTTCTATTACGGTTCTCAGTTGCTGTTTTTTCTGAAATGTGAGCTCTTCATGTCTTTCTCAGAGATGCTTGGCTACAGAGCACTGGAGGATTTTTGTCTTGTTGTCTGCCATGTCTGCAATCAGGTGGTCACTCCTCAGGGCATCCTCTCACACTATGGTAAGACACACACACACACACACACACACACACACACACACACACACACACACACACACACACACACACACACACACACACAGACAGCAACCCCACAGGGCAGAGGCACACATAAAAACCTCAGGGCATACCTCGCAGTATCTCCAGTTGTCACACGGAGGCACAGAACACACACACAAAGTCACACACAGTCACACACACACACACACACACACACACACACACACACACACACACACACACACACACACACACACACACACACACACACACACACACACAGCAGCCAGATCAACACAATCATTTCTATTTATCCCTGCAGGGCTTTTTGAAAAATAGTCTATCTACAACTTATCCTCCAGTCCATACTAATACATACCACTTGTTTATACTGTCTAATGCTCAGCAGGCTGATAGAACTGAAAAACACTAAATAATTTACAGAGAAGTGGACCTGATGTAGTATTATGCCCATGTCTTTAGTTCGAGAAATAACCATTCAAATAATATTCTTGTACTCCGGAAAAAATGTTCAAGCAAAAGGAAGATTCGACAGGCAGATGAGTTGATTTAAATGAAAAGAAATACAAATAAAATCCACATCCATCTGTTTAACCTCACCTTTTTTAAGAGTATTTGTTGTTTTAGCACTTGATCCCGGCTCCCATTGGCCCTCCGCCCTGTCCGTCTACCTCTTTGTTTGTTTTTGACCGGGGCTCCACTGAGCACGCTTGCATCTGCCCCGCGAGCTGCTGCTTCCTTCTGTTGGCGGCACATGCACCAGTCTTAGCCGTCTGTTTGGGCGGGGAGAGGGTGTGTGTGTGTGTGTGTGTGTGTGTGTGTGTGTGTGTGTGTGTGTGTGTGTGTGTGTGTGTGTTTCTCATTTTCTGTTTCTCAGCAGAAAGAGGTCAGTGGTATTGTAAGACACTCACACACAATCTCCTGGCAGTTGCTGTTGTTTTTTTGCTTGCTGATGTGCACACAGGGTCAGGTAACAACAGGTCTAAAACATGCTCATGTACACACACAGACACACACATACACACACACACACACACACACACACACACACCGTCAGGAGTGGGAATCTCCTGAGAGCTCCTCATAAAACAAAGCTATCCTCGGGCCACAGGATTTTAACAAGCTGGCGTTGTGGTGGACCAGCAGGCCAAGTCACATGCTGACAAGTAGAAAAGCAGCATGTGTGAGTCACTTTCATTGAGGTTCATCATATACTTTAAAAACGTATATTCATTTTAATTCAGTCAAACTGTCCAGCGTTCATTCATTTCTTAAATTTGAAGCATTATTCACACAACTGACATGACAAATTAGTGGATTGCCTCTATAGGAACTGGCCCCGTCAAGATGTTCTTACGATGTTTTTATGCATTTTCCTCCCGTTGTTGCATATTCCTCATCTTACTGTAATGTCCTCACAAATATAGTGTCCTGCTGGGGATTCTAAATGAAATGTTGTGCATTTCTATTCCCTGCAATGGCCTTGTGTTTGTGTGTATCCATCATGGGATCTGCTTTCATGCTTGACCTGTGCGTCGAATCAGCACTGAGGCCTTAGATATACAGAAATGCACACACACACACACACACACACACACACACACACACACACACACACACACACACACACACACACACACACACACACACACACACACACAGTGGAGGAGGGGGTTGTCTGCCTCAGGGGTCAGTGGCTCCGAGTTATACACGCCCAGTTTGCTGCTCAAGCGTCGCCGTGTGTGACGAAGAGAGTGGTCACAACTTAAGCTCGGACCTGCGCCGCGTGGATGTTTTTAATATTTGCCACGTCATGTGTTCAAGAAGGTTTAACTGTGTTTTACATGTCGGAGACCTGCTCCATGTAGCGGATGTGTTCGTTTAAATGTCGCAAGCGTGTATATTCTTAGCATTAGCAGCCCCAGTGGGATAAACCCCTCACACTGGCAGTGTTCGTACCGTGCTCTAGAGGAAATGTGCAAAAAATGTGTTTCTAATGCTTGTGGTTGAACCTCAAAGCTTATTTTGGACAGAACAGGATGTTATAAGGACATTTTCCCAATGAGGATATTTGATTTCACCACTCAATTACCTCATATTTATGTGTTTTCTAAAGGCTAGTATAATTAGAATGAGAGTATTTCGATAGCATTTTGTATGACAGTACATTTGGGCCCTGAATAGTTGCGATAATTTTGACTTCTATGGCAATTGTGATATGATTTTTACATAAATATTTTCATTGAAAAACATATTTAAATGATTATGGAATGTTTTTTGCGGGGATCTGAACCAAACAAAGATGCTTTCTTAAGTCTCTAGAATTTGATACGTAGGCCAAAACGTCACTGACAATATTTATTTTGATACACACTTCACAAATATTTCAACATTGCGGCAGGCTACATTGTGATACATTTTGAAGTCATTGTTCAGCTCTGAACACCATGACAAACTGGACATTTCAATATTTTCAAATCTGTGTGTGTCGTGCTTTTGAAGCTGTGTGTTTTGGATAAATCAGAACTTCACGCTGTGTTCAGATGTATTGCTGTATTCCCTCCTGTTCTCTCATCCGCTACACTTTCTTCCCTCCACTCTCTCAGTCCGTCTCTTCTGCCGGTGGCCCTGCTGTGTGGAAGTCGAGTGCACGATGAAGTTGTTGTTGCTGTTTAAGTGTCAGTCTCTGTCTCTACTCACCTCCCAACTTTTTCTCTGTAGTGGTGGACTAATTGAGCTCATTCAAAGGTCAAAAAACAGCATATCCTGTTTCCTTTCGGTCTTCATTTTGCTCCTTAACAAGCGTGTGTGTGTGCTGCTCGCTGCTTCCCATGTCTGAAGTGTGACGTTTGTCTGTTTGTTTTTTTTTGGAGAGTTTTGCCCTGTAACCACAGAAGTTCTGCTTAGTTTGTTTTACTGATGGTGTTGCTCATTCCGCTGTTGTGTTACTGTTATTGCGGCTTGGCTGCGCGTGAACTGTTAACCGAGGCCCGGGACAATTAAAAATGCCAGCTGCTGCTGCTGCTTCGCATCAGACGTAGTTTCTTTGCACCTAAATTTGTACGGTGTTCAGAAATGCAAAGTACACGGCATCAAAAAAAACAGACATTGCTCAGAAATCATTGTAATTTTCTATGATGCTGATTTATTTATATATTCCTTTTCTAGATTGTGTAATAGTAAATGCATAACAGTATTTATCCAAGAGATCAAAGGTTCACAACCTCTTTTTTTAACTCTTTAACCTTTCTATCTGCCTTACCGTCTGATTTTAGTTTTTGGCCAGCTAATGTTTGTTTGTAAGATATAATATAATAGACCTAATAGTCTATGTACACGTACACAATATACATCATAGTTCATGTAAGTGTTTCCTTGTTTTTAGGTGGGGAGTTGTCGCATTGTTCACCTAAATTTACAAAAGACATAATCATGCTGTCTTATAGATTGCCAGTAGGAAGTGTACAACTAAACACTGTTTTCTAATATAAACCTAGTTCCCTTTGACTCAGTGTTTTTAGAAATCCTGAATCACTGAGAATCTTCATCGATGCTTTTCTCGTGTCTTTCTCTGACTCTCCTCGCTCAATGTAAACAAACCCAGCTGAGCTTCTCAGAGCCTCCTGCTTCCTCATCATGCAGTGGCTCCACCCCACAGGATGAGCCAGCAGCCAATCGGCAACCAGCTGGGCCCTCGGCATTGCCATAACGACAGGCAGACAGGCAGGAGAGCGTAGTAGCGAGGGTGCCCTTGTGGTCGAGTGGCTTAGTGACCTTGCCTGGGCAGCCGTCCATGTATTGTAGATCAGTGCGGTGAGCTCCCGACTGGCTCCTTTACTCACAGGATGAGCTCTGTTACAAACCAACATACATCTCATTCTGTTTTTTTTTTTGTTTGTTTTTTAAATACACAACTGTACAGATTCATTGAACTGGACAGTTGAGCTGACTAAAATGTGGTGTGAAATAATGTATGATTTAAAGTGTGAAATCATGACTGTTGTAGCTGCATACCTGCAAATGTGGCTCTGGACTTTGGTCCTGCTACTCTGAATACAGCTGCCTCCCTGGACCTCTGCTTCCACTGGCCTATTTACACACCTGTCACACACACACACACACACACACACACACACACACACACACACACACACACACACACACATTCTCACATATGCTAATTATGCTAATTATGCCCTTGCAAAGTATGCTTATACGTACTCGCTATGCATACAAACTACATATAGCCTATACTTTGGACAAAAACACGCCTACACTGGCAGTATATAAGTTCCCAACGTGGTGTCGTATACCTACACGCACACCTGCTATACTCATGCATGCAGTGGCTAATCTCTTTGATACACACAGACACACTTTGCGCATGCATTGTACACACACACACACTCCCCCTCAGTCACCTGCAGCACACTTTCATGTGCACTCTGAGCAAACACACCAGGTCAGTCCCTCTGTCTGCCCTGCCCTTATTGTTCCAACGTGCTGCTGTTGGTACTACTACTACACCCATTAACCGGGTTGTACAACATTGTGACACACACACACACTCACACACACACAGACACAAACACCCTGATCCTACTGAGTAAAGCATGACATCACTGCTACTTGGTGAGGGGCTTTCGCATTGCTTTAAAGGGATAATTCGACGTTTTGGGAAAGGCACTTATTCGCTGTGTTTGTGTGCGTGTTTCTTGGTTCAGGCTAGCTGTTTCCTCTTGCGTTCAGTCGTTGTGCAAAGGGAAGCTAACCAGCTGCTGGGGGTGGATACATATTTCCTCTACGGACATAAGAGTGGATTGGTCTTCTAATCTAACTCTCGTCAGAGTTGGATTATGCCCCTCATCACACTGGATGATGGTTAGAGGTCCCTTTGCTCCGTGTCCTGTACGTGCCCTCAAATGCTACAGGTTTTTGGGGTAAAACCTTCGTCCGGCATGGGTAGATAAGCACTCTCGGCCCCCTATGGGAGACATTGCCTGGCTCCTTCGCAGGCTCCCGTCTCTACATTTTGTGTGCCGTCATACCTCAGGGGTATGCACAGTGCACAGTGACCTGGCCTTTTGCCCAGTCGGCAGTAGGGCCGAGTTTCTGTATGTAAAGATTCGGGCCCAGCTGGAAGTACATCGCATCCCTATCGGCCCTCGCCTCAGTGTTTACATATACGAAAGCCTGGTAGAGGGCCACCACATGCTCATAGATCTGGAGTTTCATCCAGATAACTGCTATTTTGTCTGCCTGACTCTGTTAGTCTGTCACTGTGTGTGTGTGTGTGTGTGTGTGTGTGTGTGTGTGTGTGTGTGTGTGCGTGTGCGTGAGAATACAGTTGTATTAGTGAGTTGTTTTAGCTTGACCTTAGCTTGTATATCTTCTACTCTCTGTCAAGTATTTTAAATAGCTACCAAAGCTTCAGAATGACATTTATCAGTTCCATATTGTACCTGAGCGGCTCTCTTTAGGTGTATTTCATCATGTCGCTGCTCTCTTCAGTTTTAGATTTGCATCTTATCAGCAGACAGGAAATTCAGCCAAACACACGGGCTGGTCGCTTTAAAAAAAACAAACGAGTTATCCATCCGTCAACCTAATCTTGGTAGATCTTGCAAATGTTGGTTATTTACTTCCTGAAGCAGCTGCTAGATTTGCATAACTCTTGTTTTGAATTATGAACATAATGACATTGCACCTCATTTTAGGGCTAACTGTCACGTATTTTTTGAAATGCACCAACTGAAGACACTGCGTTACTGTGTGTACGGTGTGTATGACATGTTCACCCCTCTGTTTTCACTCAGGTAGCTGGGGTGTAGTTTCCCTGTGAGGCAGTCAGAGAGAGACAAACGGTCCTGGACCACACCCCCTCATTCCCTCCCCACCCTCCTCCCACAAAGACATGCATAGCAAAAACCGTAAGTGTGAGCTCCCCCCCCCCCCTCGCACACACAGCCTTGTTATTTACTCCCCTCCTTTCACTCGTGCACTCTGATCAGATCTGGGTCAAAAGTATTTATAATTGTTGGCTCTTGTTCGAGCTGCACATAATAACAAACTGGTGGAGTTAATCAGACAAGGACACTTCAGATGGTGTCAGGCATGTTGCTAATTAGAGAAAAGGACTTTAAATTGATTTGTAGACACTTCTTTTCTTTGTGGAAAAGGTTCTGGCGTCTCTCCTGTGTTACAAAACGGCCATCTGGCATCTATACAGGGTAGAAAAAGAGAAAGAAAGTTGGTGTAAATGCTACACCACACTATAATCACTTCTAGCCTGGTGAAAATTGGATGCAAATCAGATCCAAAAATAAGTACCCAGATCCAAAAAAGTACCCACTTGCATGGTCTTGATAGTAGGAGTGTGTCTTCAGCTCTCACACATCTATGTGACCTCACACACTTTGTCTCTGTCTTGACCTGTTCCAGAGAAGCGCCACGGCTCCCCCGCTCCCTCCAGGAGCCTCCTGGTCCCCATGAAGCCCAAAGCACCTGCGGTGGCCCCCGCCGTGGCCCCCAGTCCTGGGGACACGCTGGCATTCCGGGTCCCTAAAGATTTCCCTCACTCACGCTTCAGTAAGGCCCCTCTTGCGGTCTACCCACCAAAGGGGGCCCGGAACAAGACGTGGTGGGCACATACTTCTTTTTTTGAATATGATAACTTTCTTACACATATTCCCGCCACTTTTTTTTAGGAGCTGCAGGAGTTTCATAAAATGCTGCTTTTGCTGAGTCCAGAACATTGAGTCGTACGGTGTTTTAACTCCACTCTTCCCCTCTGCAGTGTATCGCTTCCTGTCGTGAGCCTGGAGAAGATGCCCTGCCTCAGCCATGCCGACTCTGCATCACATGTGCGCCTCACCTCCTCCTCCTCCTCCTCCTCCTCTTCCTCTCTCTCCCCCCTTAAACCTCCCTCCCTCCCTCCCCCGGCCTCCCAACGGTCCGGCGTGAAGCTCATGAATGGCCGCGGCACCGGTGGGCCATCCACACCGCGCTCCACCACCTCTCCGTCCTCTCTGGACGGGCGGCCCAGTCCAGCACGCTCTCCGCTGGACCGGTGGCCGCCGTCAATGCCTTCACCTTCCACGCTGGACCGGAAACCCCCCCCGTCGCCTTCACCCTCTCACCGACACGGCGCTCTGCCGTCGGCGACGCCATTGGAGAAGAAGCACCAAAACGGGACTAAGACGTCCTCCAGGTCGCAGAGAAGACTTTCAGGTCAGCCTCTAAGAATTTTTTTCTATGTTGATCCAGGTGAAATCCTTGTGCATGCATGCGTCATGTTTCACAGTGACACTCATTGGTACTTCAGTGTAACAGTGAATACACAGTCCCGACTAATGGGTGCAGTTAGAGTCGAAATGTGTGTTGAAGAACATTAACCCTCTGAAACCCCCACAACCTGCCGGCGGGATCGAAAAGCATGTTTTCTTTAAACAATCGCCAAAACTACACCATCTATGATAACCAGAAGCTGTAAAAATAATGTTGGGGGAAAAGAAATTAACAAAGAATTTGTACTTGCGTTTTTTCTTTTTTTAACTGTGTAATGCTATACAAAACACATTTTTAAGTTCTCTCTTCTTCTAGCCATAATTGTGCCATTTCCATAGAGGTGCAAAACTTACTGTATATACTGCAGTGAAAATCAAGGACACAGGAGCAAAAAACACCCAGAAACTGCTTGGGGTTCTGAGGGTTAAATAGTTGAATCATTTTTACTGCCTGCATATTCATGGCTGGGTTTTCATCAACCTATTAGTCTCAAAACTGAGGCTACAGACACTTCTGTGAATGTTTGGCTGCTGCCAGTGTGTTTTGGAAAGAGTGATGCCATCCTAAAATGTTTAAAGGATGCTTTTCTCCATCTTATTCTCTTCCCATCTACCGCTGTTTTCTTTCCCATTCTATCTTCCAAACTTCTTTTCTTTTAATTAAACTTTAACTTAAAAAAAACAGTGATGCGCACGAGTTAACCTCATGGTCATCTCAAAGAAAGAGAGGTAAAAACATGCACAGTGATAAAGTTTAAAGGTTGTGGTTGTTGTCATGACTCTATCCAGCATTTTCCTCTTCTCTCTTCCTTTGTGCTCCGCTCCTCTGATTTACACCCTCTGATTCACGAGCTCCCGCTGCCAAAAAAGCTGCTCGTCTTCTTGAGAGATTTCCCCCACCTCCCGCGTCTCTCTATATTTTTTTGTCATCCTTTCATTCTCCACCTCCTGCCTCGACCTCCTCGTGCCTCTCTTGCACACACATGGTCTGGCCTCATTTATTTTTTTTATTTTGTTTCCTCCTCTCTGTTGGTGTTTTCTCTCCGTTCACCATCGTCTCGTTTCCCTCTCCGTCTTGCTCTTCTGCTTTTTTCAGCGTCTTCCTTCTGTCCGTGTTCACACTACCCATCTCAACTTCCTTTTTAAGCTTGTGTGCGAGTGAGCGTGTGAGTTTGTTTATTTCTGAGAGTGCTTGTATGTCGCTGCCGCACATGTGTGTTGCTTTGTCGGTCTATACCTGTATGCGTCGGAGCTGTCTGACGCCGCGCAGAAAGATTACAGGGATTATGGGTAAGGCCGACGCTAGATTACAGCCCTCTGACAGCAACACTGTTTAAGATAACCTGCTGACTGTTGTTGTTGTTCTGCTGTCTCTGTGTTTCTGAGCAATGCTTTCGAATCAGCATAGACAATTAACAAAGGTTTTCACCATTTGATTTATGTATGTGAAAAGAAAATAAATTTTGTTTTATAACTTTACAACTAATAATTATTTATTTTTTTTAATCTTGAGACTCGTTACTGACTGTAACCAGCGCCATTGCTGAAACATTTGATGAAGCTACTTCCTGAATCAACTCTGACGTACCTTACAAACCACAGTGCACAGTTTTCACTACAGAGTGGATGTATTGTGTTAGATAATATGGTTAAACTGAGTATTTATTTAAGATGTATGCTATCATTATGATCATTCTTGTTTCCGCATTATTTGATGTTGAACAGGTGAAAGATGGGGATTTATTTTCCCAAAAAAACATGAAGTGAGTAGACAATATATTACCAAATCCCATCGCTCTTAGTAAGAAGCTGACTGTAAGTTCATCGTGAGAATGTTCCATAAATGGAGTCAGCTATTTCTAACACCTTAGGATCGTATAATTTGGCTGCAAACCGGCACAGTCATAAAAGTTAACGGCTGCATTTCGTCCTCAAAGTAAATTTGCTGTTCATTAAAGCAGGAGAGCGTTTCCTGGGCCTTCAGTCACAGTTACAGCCATGATTTGTTACAGTGTTGCGAGCGCTGTAAAACCTGGAAACACTTCTAATAATGTAACACAGAATCGTACTATTAGACTACAGCAGCCTTAAAACACAGCTGAATGTCTGAATGATCAAAGGAATATGTGAAGAGACAAATGTCAGTGAGCCAAAATGCTTTCTCAAAAGAGACATGTTAATGCACTTGTGGTACTGCGAGGCTCCCTCTCCCAGCAAATATGATGAGATACTTGAAAGAGGGAGGGAAGACAGAAATGATGGCCTTTAGCACCAGTCTAATGCGTGTATGGGTTTACATGTTTTTGCAGGGAGAGTCTTTGATCCGAACAAGCACTGTGGAGTCCAAGACCCCGAAACTAAGCGACCCTGCACGAGGTCTCTCACCTGCAAGGTAACACAAATACGATCTCTCGCGCTCCCCGTTCGTCTCTGTGCTCCGTCTGCACTTCCCCTTCCTCAGTTGATGCAAGGTAACAGTGCGGAGGCATTATAGGGCCCACACTTCCCTTAATGAGGTAATTATAGATGTTGGATGAGGCTGCAACATCTTTCAGCTGTAAAACTCGTATTTTACGACCCTTTAATTACTTCTAGCAAGCGTTACTAATCACTTCAATCTGGTTATTAAGTAATTAGAGCTGTATCAGGCTTGTGTGTTGATATTGTTCGGAGTGGCTGGGGTGATCGTGTTTTCATTATTTTTTGGTTGTTTTTCAATGTTGATGTCTCCATTAATACTGGCAGTCCTAATGAGAACAACGATTTAATCAGAGACGCCTTCCAAGAGTATTTATTAGTTATTTATTTAGTCTTACATTTATCTTCATATTTCCCATTTAAAAACCCATCCACTGACACCACAATATGAAGAAAAGGACTCCCTGTTTACCAAAAGCATCTTAAGTTTGAGTTGAGCGAGAACATCCTGAACCTGTAAGAGGAACCAAAAATTGTAGCTGCTTGATCTCAGATGTGTTATGAGTAACATCTTCCTAGAATATTAGTTATTCAGTACATTTTTGAGTATATAAGATGCATCTGTCAGGTCTTAAAGCATGTTTAGAGGCCTCTACCCTACATGTTTTCTTTAAATGAGTACAGGAAACATATTTCCTTCCAAAAGCCACACACTACTGTTATTTAACCAGTATTTCATCAGCCTCACATTCGCATCCTTTAGAGGACTGTTGGAAAACCAAATGTGTGATAGCTGGTTCCCTTCCAAAGTAGTCTGAAGGGTAGACTAGCTCACCATGAACAGGCAATATTTACCTGTGTTAGTGTGGTGTGACGTGGGCAGCAGCATGGTGCAGCGATTATGGAAACTTTCCTGAAACCAGAGAGCCACGATTGAAGCCCCTGGGGCTTAGCTCCACACAGCAATACCTCCATTAACAAAGTCGTTCTGTAAATAACCTTTTGTGTTGCTTTTGTTGTTGTTGTTTTTCTGCTGCAGACTCACTCGTTAACCCACCGCCGAGCTGTCTCCGGCCGAACGAAACACTTCGACATCCTCCTGGCCGAACACAAGGGGCGGGCGAAGCTCAACGAGGGAGCGAAGGAGAAGGAGAAAGACGGGGACGGATCGCAGGGAGGCAAGGGAGGCAGCAGCCGGAGTATCACGCCACAAGAGACCTCAAGTCCCAGCAAGCCTCACTGTCCGAATGGACGACCTCTGTCCACGCTGAAGCTCAGGCTGGCAAATGCACACATACCCAGGTAGGACAGAGGAAACCCCCCCCCCACACACACACACACACACACACACACACACACACACACACACACACACACACACACACACACACACACACACACTGTATTCACTATGTGTGTGTAGAACAACCTGACCATCCATAAGGTGATCTTTTTTGTTTCCTTTGTAGGAAAATGTTTTTATATATATATATATTTTAATAATGATATATTTATATATGTATATACCTTTTTTCAGCAATTAATTTTACTTAAATATGACTTTTAATACTTTGTCACATCACTGGAGTTTAACTGTTCTGGGCATGGGAAATCCTTGTCTATTCATGTTTTTCCCACCAGGGGATGCTGTAAACAACAACTAGAATGGAGAAACAGCAGCTAATGAATGGCAACTCTGCCCTCATGAAAGTCTTACTAGAAACTGATTTCCTCTGTTTACCATTTCGTTCCTTCTCTCTTCCAATCTCTTCATTGCTTCTCCATCCCATTTGATTTTCTCCCCTTTCCTCTTCTCCTCATTTCCATTTCCCTCCGTCTCCCCCTCCATTTCTGTCCCTTTCCCCTTGCTCCCCTCACCTCTCCTTACCAGGGTTCCAAGCTCCACCACCTCCACCTCCGGTCCTCCGCCCCCAGCAGCAGCAGCTGCAGCAGCATCTGCCCTGGCCATCAACCCAGAGCCTTCTCCCCACAGTTCGGGGGCGGCGGCAGGAGATGGAGGTCAGCTTTCCAGTGATGAGGGAGACGCAGAGACTCCGGAGGGCACCGACAGACCTGCCTTTCACTACTCCAATCGCCACCCGCAGCCTTTAGGGGTGAGTAGTTTGAGGTCTGCTTTTAGATGCCATTTAAAGGAGTTTAGTTTTGTTGGTGTTCAGATTCGGGTATAGCTCTCATAAAGCGTTTTCAATTCAACAAAAAAAAAAAAGAGGAAAGAAGCTTTTGTTCAGAATCTGGGTCAAGACCAAAAAAGTGATCACAGGAAGGATATCCATTTCCTGTCTTAACTATATTGCACATTATAATATTGAAAATAATAAATTGTCTTTATTTTGGTAGTTTTTCCGTCTGCTGTTTTTTGGTCATCTGTTTTTTTCCATCAATCTCTCTGTTTCTTTTGATGCCTCTTTCCCTCCACATCCTGCTCTGTCAACCCACTTCTCACTTCCTTCCTCTTTCTCTCACTATCTTTTGTTCTTGTTTTTCTCTACATCTCTTTCATCCATCCATCCATCCTCTTCATTCATCTGCTCGTCTTTTCGTCATGTTTTCTCTCTCATGTGCCTTCTCCTCTTTCTCTCCTTTTCATCAACATCTCTCTCCACGCCTGGCCCGATCCCCGTCACACCCCATCTTCTTTCTCCTTCCAGTTTTGCGTATTCAGCAGCAGGCTCATGGGCCGGGGCCACTACGTGTTCGACAGGCGATGGAACAGGATGAGGCTGGAGCTCCAGAACATGGTGGAGAAACACCTCAACGCACAGATGTGGAGGTGAGTGTGCAAGAACGTACACTCAAGGTAAACTGTTTGTCTCTGAGCTTCTTCTTTTTTTTACGTAAAAGTCCATGTTTAAATGTACTCAACACACATGGAATTTATTTCCAAGCTACTTTATACACAGGTATAACTGTGACTTGATTACACCGTATTTACTGTCTCTGAACAGGTGTAAATAGAAAGGAAGTGACGTGTACGTTACCCTGTTTTATGAGAGGTGAGAAATACAATTCAGTGAGACGGCAGGAAGTGTTTTTTTAAGTTTCATGTGTAAATGTAATCAAACAAGAAGTTTAAAAATAGGTAATGGATTGCAGAGAGAACAACACAAATATTAAAAAAAGAGATAAAGATGATAGGTCTGCATACGAGTGTTGATTAAAGGGAATTTGTGCCCACTTTCAACCGGCTTTGTATCGTTGCAATGTGGGTGGGATGTGTGAGGAATCATGAGTAAAAACTATTTGGGAAAGGAATAGTTTTCGAGTTTTTTTTTATCATATAGATAGAATCATGGGAGGAGCAACTGTGGCAAATAAATATGGTTAAAGATACAAGAAAATCCAGTGTTCAGTAAAACACAACATATTGATCAGTACTTCAGGTTTACTACTCTGAACTTAATTGGTGCATCTCCTATCCTCTAAAATATCCTCCTCCTGTTTTAGGAAGGTGCCTCTGGCGGCCGACAGCCTCCTCTCCCTCTCCTCCTCTGGTACCCCCCCCGCCGCTTTACAAGAGACCCCCTCTCCCTCCTCCGCCGCTTCATCTCACCTCTCGGCCACCTCCAACTCCCTCTCCCACCCCGCCACATTTCCTCAGTCTGCATCCACGGCGGGGATGTTCAGCATTCGAGACGCTCCGCGGCCCGTCGCCCCAGTTTCCGCGCCGGGTAAAGCCCGTAACGGCACGCATAAAGCCAGCCGGCCGTCCAAAGACACGGAGGACTCTGCAGTGGGAGCTAAGAGGAGAAAAAACTCTTCCCACCCCTCCTCCTCCTCCTCCTCCTCATCCTTCTCTCCTTCTTCCTTGTTTCTGACTGTGGATAATGGTAGGAGGAACGGCAGCAGCTATCATCCGGCGTTACAAGGTTCGGGGGGGACAGCAGCAAACCCAGGCCGGAAAAAGAGCGGGGGAAGTGGGCTTTGGAGCAGCGGAGAGGTCTGGTTGTCCAGTGCCGATGGGTCTCAAAGTCACAGCTCACAGAACAGGTGGGTACAGGGCTGTTTTAAAGTTTAGACAGTCATAGAAATGCATTTGATCCAACCCAGATCTTAAAAAAAAAAGTCCGGACTACAAACAACACAATGCAGGCTCAGCTCAACACAACATAATAGAGATAGTGTAGAGAAACACATGAGCGGGTGATTTATTAAAAGGAGAGCAGTGTGTAAACAGAGAGGGCAGTGCCAGCAGTGCAAAGGCTGTGATGACAGGTGTTTATCTCTCCTCTAAAATATACAGCACTGTAAAATCTGCTGTGATGATTTTATAGCCGCCAAAATAGATTCTACCAAACAGTGAAAATTGTACTGGAGCTCTCTATATGTATATAATTAATGGCCATCCTCCTCTGGTCTCCAGTCGCGAACTTGGCACGACCGGTGTACCCTACTCACCCAGCAGGGAGCCGGCCTCTGCTCCCCATCAGCCCCTGGCCTCCCCCTCCGGACCCTTGGCTTATGGGGAAGGAGCAGAGGGGAGGAAGAGGAGGAGTCCCGGCTCTTACAGAGGGAAGGCCAACAAGCTGAGCAGGCCGGGCGGGTTGGAGAGCCTCTTTGGGAATGTGAGCGACACCGTGGGAATACTGGCTTCAGGGCCCGAGTCCCCGAGACAGGTAGGCGTTACATAAAGAAAAAGATTACAAACAAGGCTTCATAAACCTAATTCAGCTGTAGATCGGAATGCCCAAATATGAATTGGAAGCTTCAATGAGCTGAGCTGATTGACTGCCTACTTCAAAGACTAATGTTCTCTTCTTTTGCACATTTTCAGTAAAGATTTTCTTGAAATTGAATTTATTAGTTGAGTGATTGTTTTATATTGGCTGAGGTTATATAGGATGCCAAGTCTGAGTAAATACAGGTGACACATTTTGAAACATGAAACATGAATTAGGTTGTTTATAGCACAACACAATGCACAGTTGTTCAAAGGCATGTGGAATGTGTTGCTCTCTGCTAGTTTTTACATATATTTTTCAAAGTTGTTAGAAATTGCATTGCATACAGTAAATAATAATAATAAATAAATCTCTTGTCTTCTTCTGCCCACAGACCAAGTTGCATCACTGACAGGAACCTGTCTCAAAGACAGAAACCTGTCTCACAGAATGTTGGGCAGCTGTGCAGACCACCACCGTTTGTGACCTTTGACCTCACCACTCTTCCACTGACGGCACCAATCAGACGGCTTCATCTCGGCGATGTCACCCCTATTCATCCGATGACTTTGCCTCAGTTGGCCGGCCGTTAACGTCTACTCTCCACGTTGTGATTAAGGATCGCTGTGACGGAAAGCTGCCTTGCATCGCCGCGGTCGCGGCCTTTTCAGAACAAGACGGTGGGATTCAAAAACTTATCCTACGAAAAGGGAATTAGCCTTGCAGAGTTTAAAAGGCATTCTTAATAATACCACCACTGTACAATTTTTTTTTTATTTTTTAAACAGGTTGTTCTGACCATTTTCCTGGTTGCTGTGTCTGGTCAGCTGACAGGGACAGAGATTGTTTTTGGGAGTTAGAGGGTTGAAGGACCTACTGATACGACTACTGTAGGACTCAGCCTTCATCTATACCACCTCAACTGCCCCCCCCCCATCACTTTTTCTGTCTTACTCTTGATTTTAGCTTTTCCCTCAAAGATGGAAGAGATGAGCAGCTTTAGTTGGGTTTTGTCAGCGTCTCTACAATTCTCTCTCTACAATTTGTATTTGTCCCCCTCTCTCCCTTCGCACCCCAGCATGCCTGTGTTCAAAGTGCACTTACTGCCCTCGCCTCCTTCTTCACTGACTCCAGAGCAGTCTCGAGGAGTGCCACACAAGGACCTGTTCACACAAGGGAAGGAAAAAGAAAACATTTGTGTTACCAACAATGCCGCGTCAATGCATTGTGTTTTAATATAGGAAGAAATCCGATATTATTTGAAGATTTTTTTTTCTTTTCTGGTTTTAAATGTTGCAAGAAACAAGCTGACACACAAACTCCTGTGTGTGTGTGTGTGTGTGTGTGTGTGTGTGTGTGTGTGTGTGTGTGTGTGCGTGTGCGTGTGTGTGTGTGCGCGTGCGCGTGTGTGTCAGGACTTGCATCCAAAAAGGAATGATTACTACGGTGTTGGATCTATTATTTTGTACAATAATTTATCGTTCTTTTGTATCGTTTGTTTTCTAACTGACCCTCGATGTTTGAGCTACAGAGACTTTTTGAGCAAAGAAATCATTTCTATGGCATTTTGAAGAAATGCTGAAAGTATTATGAGAGATCATATTGTTGAAATTGTGTACATATATTGTTATTTTTGTATTTATTAATAATTGTCCCCTTTTACTCAATATGAGCTAAACAGAGTGTTTTGCTCTCCTACCTAGGTCTGTGTTTACTGATGAGATTGACCTGGGTTCACAAAATCTTGCAGAATCTGTTCGTTACAAAGTTTTGTAATTTTAGGAATTTTATTATGCCCGCTGACTTCTTTTAAGTCTACTGAATTGTCACTTCCAGTGAGAATACACTACATACTCTAAACCTGTCGTAGTAGTTTGAAATTGGGACATAGCCACGGCCTTCATTAGCAGGGGGATCACTCCTTTTCCTTGGAAATGGCTCATCACATGAGGAAGGAGGCTAGTTACTGGACCACGAGTTAAACACATTTAGCCTTCACGCTCAATCATCTTGTATTTTGATGGAAAAATGGTGGTCATGTTTCTAAACCAGTATTTCTTCACATTTCTAAAACCTCAACAGTTTGTAACTGATGTCCGCTAATGAACAATGGTTGATTTTGTGACACCAGGCCATGGTTGGTATTCTCATAGAAAGGGCCCCACACACCTGTTTGCCTGCAGTTCCACCCCTTTTCATACTTCTACCAATGTTCAAAACTATAGCTCTATTTTTAAGCTGTCTTTATCTTCCAGTAGGCATTTGTCTAGTCTCAGAGCGATTACTCTTGGTTGTTTGTGTATGTACAAATCAAGGCCAGGTCAAAATGCTTTCACTTACTGCTGCACCCTTCAAGCTTGGTACCGTTTCTTCTGCAGCATAGCCAAGCGTTTGATTGTCCCTTAAATACCTTAAAACATGCATACCTGCAGCATCAGGTGTCATTTCTATAGCAGCTCAATGCACAAACGTGGTTAATATGTTGTATAGGCACAAGAAAATTACTGAAATGTGGTATGCCATATGTAAAAAGACAAATGGTAAAAGGTATCCTGTCTATTCGTCTGGTGTTTGCTGACAAAGCCAAAGTAACTGAGAGCATTTTGATGTGGTGGATAGCAGCGTTGAGCTCCCACCTGGTACTCGCCAGCTGCTTCAAATGTGTCTTTTGAATTAGTCTCAAAAGCCTCTAAGCACTAATGATGAATGAATTGTACATAATCAGTTGTATTTCGTGTTACGCGTTTCCCAAGTGCTTCCCATGATGACACTTTATTCATCAACGTGTGCGATCGTCTAAAGTACTCTTGGATCGGTTTGGTGATACCGGCTCGGTGGTCTTTATTTTACGGCGGACGCATGGTTTATCCAGGTACCCGCGGTGTACAGTTAACTCGTTAACATGCCTGCAATTACACCATACAGTTTTTTTTTCTTTGTTTAACGCAACATTACCAACACGATATGGATGGTTTGTTTGGGTTTAATGGTTGAGAACCGTGGTTTAGGTGGGAATTAAAGATTTGTTTCCACTCGGTATCTTCTCACACGTGAGATCTGTACATCTACAGATCCAAGGGTGACGATCTTAAAGCCGAAATGTTTTGTGGGAAATCCCACCCTGACTTAATGTTTGTAGTAATAGAAATGGGAAGTTACAGTCTGTTGCAGCTAAAATTAAGTTCATGAATTTCAAAGCAGTTGTATATTATCTTTGCTGTTGAATTTTATGGAGGTATTAACAGTTTTTTTTTTTTTTTTTTTTTTTTTTTTTTTTTTTAAAGCCTCCCACTTACTTCTTTTTGCACTTTGTCATAATGCCCCAGATCTTTAATCAAATTCTATTTATATAAATATTTGAGTTAAAAGCAAATCTATATCTATATATTTGTAAAAGTGTTTCTGGCAACTACAGTAAAAGAAGGTGAAGATTATATTCCCGGTGAGTCGGCCCCTAAACCAGCGCACCGTCGTTGTTGTTTGTTCTGTCTGATCCAAACTGTGTTGAATGTCTGAAGAAATGCCTTGTAAGAGTCGAGGCGTATTCACTCTCACTGCAGTCGGATCAGAAAATGGATTTCCCATCAAAACAACTGAACACTTGCTGTATAAAAAATGTGTTATATCCAAGCTTTTATTAAATGAATGAAGGTGGATGTCATTTTATTTGTAAATCAAAGATGCAGCTGTTGAATTGGACAAAGTCCCACAGATGATGAGTGTTTGTTCTGCATTTGTTGAGTGTTTTCTGTGTACGGCACTCCAGATTCTTGATGCGAGACATGAAATGTTTGTGTTATTGGAGCAGAGCAAACAAGTCTTCTGTGGCTGTCAGGGCTTCAAAAAAGGAGCTTCAATTATGTATTTTGTGCTTGAATTTTTACCAGATGTATCTTTAACTGCCATTTTTATTATTGAAAACACTAATGAGTGTTGTCTGCTTCTATGCTATAATCTGAGAAAACATGCCCCCCCCCCCCCCCCCCCCACACACACACACACACACACACACACACACACACACACACATACACACCCCTCAGCATCCTGGCTCCAGTGATGAAGATGTCGATCAGTCAGTCCACTACCTTTGTCCAGACTGAAACATCTCAACAACTATTGGATGAAGAGGATCAATTCTACTGACTAGCGCCACCAGCAGGTTGACATTTTTTGGGCTTTTCGTGAAATTGCTTGTCAAATATTGGATGGATTGCCATAAAATTATGTACAGATATTCATGATTCCCCGATGCTTCGTGTAGCACAATCATCAGGTCAACAATTTTCCATTTGTCCAACACTGTAGACGTTCCCGTCGGACCCTCCGGTAGTTTGTGTTTAGTGCTAAGTAGCAGAATGCTAACACGCTAAACTAACATGGTGAACATGGTTAATATACTTGCTAAAGAGAAGCATGTTAGCTTGCTGCCATTAGTATTTAGCTTTTTATGATAAGAGAGTTGACTTGCAGCATCATTCAGACCCTTTCAGAGCTTTCCAGTTTTACTAATAAGTGTCAGGTTGCGTTGGACAACGCACATAGTACGCAGTATTGTATTTTTGTGTAATCTAACCAGAATCCTGCTTGATCAACAATAAAGGGAAAGAGGATATTTAATTGACTTTTCTCTCGACAGCAGGATGACTTATCAGGTTAAGGTTCAGCTCTAAAGACATATTGCTCACCAGGGAATCACATGTTGGCAAGGAAGCGAAACCAAAATAATTCTTTGCACCACATAATTGCATTAAGTGATCTTAGTGCTTTTTAACACTGCTTATTAGCTACTAACTTCTTAGTTATAAATACAGTATTTAAATCCAAGACCTCTGTCTTGGTACATATTCAACATTTTGGAGCATGATGTTGATTCCCAGACCAGACCCCATTAGTGATGTCGACCTTTGACCTCCAAGGAAGATGGTGAGAGAATTTCTTGCCGGCGATTGGCAACTCTTTTATGATGCAACTTCAACATGGATCAAATTGTCGATGATAATGTTTTTCTAATGTCCTGTAAAAATGGGAACCACAGATTGTTCTGTGGTTCCCATTTTACTGCTGTTATCTCTTTGTAGCACTGATTTTATGTTATTGTTTGCAGTGGAAAGCGGACAACTGAGATCTCTGCTCTGGTCGGTCATTGAGCAAAATGAAAGGACACTGCGGGCAGTAATCGGACATGAGCACAACGCCGACCATTGACACACTCCTGTGGTTTTCTGCCTGTCCTTATCTGTGAATCTTATTAAAAAGAGGTCAGGAGAAATTAAAATAGTGCATTTTTGTTACGATATTGAACAGTGACTGTTTCGTCAGAACTTCAGCAATTCCTTCTGTTCAAGTTATTCTGCACCTTTTCTAGATCAACATGTGTCTTGAGGTAGAACTTGCATCACTTATAACTAATTGACTAAAGGGAAAAATCAACTACATTTAACATCCACCTTATAAAGGAGCTAGTTTTTGATAATTTTGCTGATTAAGTAACTGTTGTAATATTTACCAGCTTCATTTCCTGTCTGCTATGTTTAATGCACATTAGATTGATTCAGAAAGGGAGCACAGCATTTATCTGCTCAGCCATTTCTTGTCAATCCAGTCGTTATCATCATCCCTGGAATGATGGAGATCAGTTATTGCATATATAAATGTACAGTAAAAATAATATATATGATTATTGTAATAGCCCAGATTCGTTAACACTAACTGTCATTATGCATCTTTACCAACATTTTGCCAACAGCGATGACTGAGAATTGTCCTCTGTTCAGCTTTTGCAAGTGCTTCTTGCTGTGGAGAACAACCAATTTGTCCCCAAGTCTGAGTCAGATGTGACTGTAGACCCCCAGAGAGTAGTGACTGGAGACGGAGTTCGAAAAGCAAGAAAAGAAACATGATCCGCATGGAGAGATTGTAGCAAACCACCGAAAGATTGGACATTACTGTTTCCCGCATTTTAGCACTATAATATTTGTAATAAACTTTAAAGCAAGATTATTTCACTATTATTTTGCTGCAGCATTTATTGTCCCCACGAGAAAGTGTAGAGTAACAGAACCACCACATATATGGAGGAGTCAAAAAGGGAGTGACAGATTAAACATCTACCTGAAGTGTATTATCGTCTGCTAACTTTAGTGTGTATATGGTTGAGTCAGACTGCATTTTATTGCTTATCAATTCAACTTTTCATTTTGAAATTTAAGATTGTGTAATTTCTTCTTTCCAAAGTGACATAATCTCACTTTAAAACATTTTAAAAAGTAAACATTTCCTTCTAAAAAATATGGTTTTAAGAACATCTGTAGGGGGTTGTTTGGAGCAACCCCTGACCCAAGAGTCTGCTGTTAAGTTATCCATAAATATACTGTAGCCTGATTGAAAAATTGTAGTCAATTTAACCTCAATGTAATTTACTGTATGTCTAACTTTACAGAGAACCAAACTGGTCTCTTTTCACTAGTCCAAAAAGTTGTCCTGATAATTTATTAAACCTTCTTGGAACAGGCCCAATAGATGAATAATGATTACAGTCTCTCATCAACCCATACATTGATGTTTTTTTCTGGCTTGTGAGAGTCCAGGTTGGGGATTATGTGAAAAGGGCCAATTGTAGGCTGCAAACTACGAGCCGTTTGATTGATAGAACAGTCAAGTTGTTCACAAGTTCCCGTAGTTCAAGTGAGTCTAGACACCCATTTGGCCCTTTTGAATGGTAATTATCTTTTCCGAGAAATGGAGATAGCGTGTGACAAAGGTCAGAATGAAACAGAATCTTAAGTTGGAGGGAAGAAAAGTTAAATTCCACTTGAAAGGGAAAGAAACCGTGGCCCAAACGTACAACACTGCATGGTCAGGAGGAGCGGTGCCGAATGTGTAGCCCCACAGACGTGCTGCGACGTTTGCATCTGAGGCTGGAGTTTATGAGGTTTTCTCCACAAAAAGGAGCTGCTGCATTATTTTTTCATGATGCCTGTTCTGCTACAATGTCGCTCATATGCACTCCCTTTCCAAACATCATTGTTCTTTAAAGAGGAAAGATTCAGCTTAAAACACACTGTATATGTTGCATTATGTTACTATCATGGTAGTTTTAGAACGTCGTTACAGAGGTTATGTATGTGTAAAGTCTGAAATATAGAGGCCTGTATAACTGTGGCTGTGGCTGCATGTACAGATGGCTCTACTGCCATCTTTTACTGCTCTCCAGACAAATCGCGACATCCAATTAGATTAATTTGAGCATGACATCCAGCAGGCATTTTCTACCCACTGCTTTTACTCTCTGCTTTTTACATTAGTGGACCGAGATGAGAGAAAAACACATTACTAACAACATTGACACCTTGTGGTCAGTTAACTCCAACACGACCCCAAATCTCATCAGCCACGTATCAGATCAGAAGCACTCAGGAAGACATGCAATGCAGAACAAATGATGTTAACCTCAAAGTAAGGGACGACCCTTATTTAGTCTTCATTTATTCCGAGGCTCCTGCTGGGATGAACAATTACTGCACAGGTCGTCCTCTGAATTCATAATCACGGCAGCTACCACGCGACTGCCGAGGATGTCAGAAACTCACACATCCAAGGAAATGTATAAAATCTTTAATGAAATATACTTATTTACACAAATTGTAAGAAAGTTGAACATAAATTGCATTACACTTAATGTTTGGGGATTCTCATTACATTTACAAATGTATCAATCATAATATTTAATGCAATATTTGCTTTTTTTCAGTTAAATCAGTTCATCTTGTTTGTCTTTTACGAAGGGGATCCCACTGGAATCAAGTTGTACTCTACACCCCAGCATCTTCACCGGTCCCTCCTGGCCCACTTGTAGTCCATGTTGTAATTATAAACAGGCTATTTAAATTACCAGCATAAACTAATTATTTGTCATGCACAAAAAGTGTCCAAACATGTCGCTAGGTTTGGTGATAAATGCAGCCTGCATGTAATTGAGAAGATAAAAGCTCTGGGCTCTATTCGGCGACGTCCATGAATGCCGAGGAGTTTCTCCCCCCATTGCAAACAGCATTCTTATGATAATGGAATAATGCTGGTGCTTTAGTTAATTGTGCATAGGCGATAGTGGTGGGCACCTTTTGTTGTGAGCTCTCATGAGCCCAAAGGAAAGAGCTGGCAGGGATTATAACTCTTAAAGAACTTTTCAAATCCCCCCACTTTCTACTCACTTTGCATTCAATGAGTTGAGTGTTTTTCTTTATTGGAAATTAAACTTGGATGTATTCAGGATAGGTAGAGCATATCTGTATTATTTTACACATATGTGGGATCCATCAAAATCTGCCTAACCTGGTGGCTGGATAAAATATATATATTTTTATGAGTAGCTCAAAATGTTGAAGAAAGATCTTTTGCAACAGGTGAAACACATCAATTTGTTCACAATGGGTCCAAATCAAAATGTCCTTCTTGTTCTGGTTAAAGGAGGATAGCTGCTTTGTTTAAGTGGAACACTTTTCTTAACTATACTTTATTTCAATCTCTAACCGTAAAGTTCCAATTACAGTTTAATGAGGATGTGTACTGTGTTTACCGTTAGCATCTTGAATTCACTTAGATAATGCAGTTTTTTTCATTCAAATGAGTCTGACTCTCTTGCTCATTGGTTGGTTTGAACACATCTTGCCTCAGATCCTGCAAACAGCTGAGGAAAGCCTGCTGTCCTCGACCACTAATGATAAGCGCATACCATTGAGTTACCAAATCAAAAAGCAGAGCATTATATACAAATATACTAAAAAGTTAATAACCCTTACTATGAAAGAAATACCATTGAAAAAAACTGGGGAAAGAATCTGTTATTTATTAACAGTCACATGGTTTTGTTTGGGTCATTTGGATTCACACCATCAAGACGTAGTACATTATACCATATGCCATTCTTCTACTACACTATAGGCCTAGTACTATACTTTCTGATTGTACTAAAACACATTAAGTTGCATAACTTCCACAGTATGCTATAGGTAGTAGGCTAAAGTACTCCAATCGTTAACAAAACTTTTTGTTTCTACAAACTATGCTACACAGTGGGCCCCACACCCTAATACTTAAGTATATATTTAGTAGGCCTACTTGTGTAACAATTTACATTGTGCTCAGTGGCCTAATTATTTGAACAGTAGTCCATGAGATGCCATGTTTTATACTGAGGGAAATGACATATTGCTTCTATAAAAGTGTGGTAACACAGCTAATACTAATATGGTTTTATAAGCCATATTATTTGACCGCAGTCTTTTATTCTATCTGTTCACTCCATATGTTTCCCTTTCCTACAAAACTTTCATCAGGTCACTGCAAATACTGCTTATACCCCCTCATTCATATCTCCACCACCAGCCCAGAATAACGTCACCACACCTGCATAAACTCAGCTGAACCACCTTTTACCTTAAAGCTACATGTAAAATGTTTGAGCCAGCTGCCCATAATTATTCTCATTAAACAGTACACCTGTTAGTTAGTCAATACATTAGCTAGCTAACTTTAGCTGAATATTTTGGTTCCAATGGAGCTTTTTTTTACTTTCGAAAGAGAATTAATATTCAGCTAAGTTGCTGTCAAAGTTGTGCATCTCTTGGACATATTTAAAATTTCCTTTGTCTTTCTAGATAAGAAGTGAGGCAAACAACATAACATAACATACACCTTTCTGTTCAGTCACCTGCAAACAAGGTAAGGCAGTCGGCTGTCTAAGCATTGAATTACATTTAGTTTAGTGTCCACAATTACTGGAATTAAATACAAAATTATAGTTATTATATCTTAAAAACATTGATAAAATGCATTGTGTTTACCCCTCAGTGTAAAAACAAAGCTAACATAGCTTTATTATGTTTGTAGCTGTTGCTTGGCTCTTGAACTTAAGCTAGCTAACGTTAGCTTTGGTGTGAAATGGCACAAAGGTGATTTAATTACAGCGAAACTATCCCAAACACCTGTCACTTTATTCAACTAAACATCATCGTGGTTTGGTTTTCTGGGGTCGGTTATACGATAGGGAGCGTTATTATGAGGGAGTGAGGCTGAACAGTGAACGTTATCCGACATAAATGACTTCACGTTACACCGAACGTTACTTCTGCTATTGCTAAATTAATTTAGCTAGCTTTACATTAGCCGCATGGCTATCCGGTAAACTAGACTCGTTACTATAGTTAGCGTTAGCTCAGAATCCACGCAAGTTTCTTATATCGCCGTCTCGAGTTGTGTGTGTTAGGTATACCTTTAAAACAAATAGTCAATAACAATTAATGGTATTCTTAATTGGCCAAAAATGAGTCTGTTTGGTTTAACTATTGATTGACTCAGTGGTAATGTTATTTGTATTGGCTTAGAGACAATAAACCACTGGAATCAATGTTGTGATTAATTTAGCAGAAAAGGTTTTGTCAAGGGCCTCGAGGAAGGTCTGCAGAGAACAGGGATAGTTCATCAACAGCTGTTTCCACATCATGTGGACAGGACGTTAAAATATAATATTCCTGTTCTATGATATATGAACTTCCTCCTACATTGTATCAAATGTAGGTCCATTATTGAATGAGTCCCTGCTTGTGAATTATGTTTTTGGAGACTATACAATATACAAAATGTGTCGGCCTATATTTTTAATGAGTAGATGCCATTTACTTTTGCCCACAAAGTTATGAATGCCACTTTTAGTTGATGCATCTAATTGTTACTCTGGCGAATAAGTATTTATTTAATTGGTGATTTAAAGTATTTCAGCTTTTGTAGCCTGTGGAGTTTTGGGAAGGGTGTATCCACCCCGGTTTAATTTTGCGTCTGGGTCGTGGACTCTTGTGGAGAGCTCTGTGTCCTCAAAGGTTGCGCGTTTTGGGGGGGGGGGGGACAAATCGGCGCTACAACCGTGGCCTTTGGTTAAAACCTTGAAAATAATGGAACTTTTCTCAATTGAAAGATGTCAAATCCTTCCTTTCTTCGCAGTGTCGCCCTGAAGTTCCGACATTTCTAGCTGAAATTGGACGTAGAGGGTGCACCTTTGCGCAGAGACCGGTTTAACGCTGAGAGGCTCCTCTGGGTGCACAAAGACAGCGGCTCGCAGACGAACTTGTTCAGAGTGAACCGGGGACGCTGGGAGGCGAAATAAACAACCTCCCGGACTCGAAGTAGCCGCGACCGCGTAGTTTCACCTCGTCGAACACACGATCCCACCACCCATCCAACGTTTACAAGGTAAGGACTTGTTTTAATAACGTTTCAGCGGGACTAGAGGGCTACGGAGCGGGTTAAACCTCCTTCGCTTTGGCTTCCCGAGCGTGGTTGTTTTTGCAGAAAATGGCGTCATCGCCCTCTTGTTTCTGCCTGGCCGCGGCGGGGAGAGGGATAGTTTCAGAGACTTGTAGCAGCCTTTACACGTCGCGTTTACCCCCTCAAAGATGAAATCACCTACTGCAGTGTGTTATATTCAACAGTAGACCGTCAAAACGCGAGATAGTTGGTGGTTTCGCTCGGTAGAAGGACGCGCAAAGATGGAAGGGTCACCGGTCCTGTGCGCCAAGCTGCTTCTTGGAAAAGGTGGCACGGAGCCGCAAAACGCAGCGTTTTATATTCATAATAACGCCATCCTCGCCGGCCCCAGGCTAATTCAAACGAGCACGGATGGTTTGGTGTTAATACCAGGGTGGCGATGGACGTCTTTGTGGGAGCACTGCACCTTGTCTTTGTGTGTATTTTATTCGGGTTAGCTCATTTTTACGCCGCACTCCCCTGCCATGCTGCAATCCTTACGAGGGGCCTCTCTGTTACGGCTTGAAAGCTGCATTTTGTACTTGGCTTCTCCTTTGATCAAGTCAAGCCGTCCCATTGTGGCTCAATATAGTGGTTTTTAAGCTGACAATATAACCGTGTAAAAAGAGATTTTTGGGAATAATGGGGGCGATGCAAATCGTGCCATGAGAACGGCGACTGCCCTGCGCTCTGGTTCGCTGCCCGCCAGACGAGAACAGCCTGAATGAGATAAAAAAAAATAAAAGTCTTCTGGACGAATCACATAGTTTGCACAAAACTGGGGAAGTCCAGCGCTGCGCAATGATTGTGCTTGCTGCTTTTGCGCAGGGCACAGTGGCAGCAGCTGCTGTAACCGCCGCCACCATTTCGCCGCGATATTTGTGTGTGTGTGTGTGTGTGTGTGTGTGTGTGTGTGTGTTGGCCAACCTTTTGTAAATAGTTGGGGACTCTTGGATAAAAGAGCACAATAGTATTCATGCGGGCCCATTATGGCCTGTGAATGCGGTCCTAAGTCCCACACCGGCTGTCCTGTCTTCCCCCGTCAGCTACGTGCATGCGTCCTAGCACTGGCCACACATCCACCATAGCGAGGCCACTCGGTTCCCCGTGTGTACGCTCCGCTTGGTTCCTCCTGTGACCTAAAGTCGAGGGCCGATCGCGTGCCGAGTGTCACGGCGCAGGCCATCGCGATCAAACCGAAACAATCCGACAAAACATCAGCCAGGGAGACCGCACATCGCCCGACCCGTGCACATTTTTATTAAGTTTCCTGAGTTATGCAACCGCATCCCCGTAGAGCGAACCGCTCATCCGCCTTTATTTACCCGTTACCCACCACCGGATGGATGTTCGTGTGTAATATCTCGTGATTTGGACCAGTCCCCGCGGCGGCGACGCGGAATTAGGAAGATATGTCATTTGCAAATCACCCAGTGCCATTTGCGTCACAGCCCGCGGACTCGCACGCCCATGGGGGGCGATGGAGTTGCAAATGGAGACCGTGTGTGTGTGTGTGTGTGTGTGTGTGTGTGTGTGTGTGTGTGTGTGTGTGTGTGTGTGTGTGTGTGTGTGTGTGTGTGTGCTGACGCTGCCCCAGCTGAAAGGGAACCAATAGACACAGACCCGGGCGGCAACGATCGCCGTGCGCTTCCACTCTCCAGTTGTGCTCCGACTTGGGATTCAGTATCAACGCAGAAGATTGCGCGGTTTCTTCGGGATGGTTACGTTTCCTCGCCCTGCCCGCGATGCGTAAGTGGATGCGTACACACGCCGGGTTAAACCCGCTACAGTGGAGTATATCCGCCCGGCTCTCCCTCATGGCGCTCGTTGCATGTGGCTATCGTGGAGTCGCTCGAGTGTGGATATACGTCTTTCCGCTGGCCCGTGATATGACCGTAAAATCTCCACTAACAGCGCAGGCCGCAACATGCGGCTGGATTACGTCTCGGACACTGGAAACTCGTTGTTGTTGCATCCTCAGCGCGCCACGCGTTACTTGTATGGAGATGAGCAGGGCGTTTATATCCAGGGACATTTTATTTGTTGCTGTTGCGCTTTTGGGCAGTGCGCATGGTTTCATCCACTACAGCTCAGAGAACTTACTCACGAGGCAGAAAGTCCCGACATTCTCAAACTACAGGGAACAGATTCAGCCAGCAAGAAAAACATGTATAGGATCATGTTGAGGTGGAAAGATGCTATTTATATAGTAACACACTCACACTTCTTGATATAAAGTCTACGGTAAACATTCAAATATAAAAGAGAACATGACTGAAATGTTTGAATTAGTTAAACTGCAGTATTATGAGAGTATTGCAACAAGGTACTAAAATAGTGCACATATCATTTTAATCTGTACAATTTAATTTAATTGGACCGTATTGTAATCTTGCCCAATGATGTTTTATGTGGCTAAGCTATATGTTTGCATTTAGATGACAGTATATAAAAAGGCTGCAGATTCAGTCAGGCAGTGTCTCTACTAATGTTCCAGGTGCAGTTAACCAAATCAAGGAATAGAGATTGATACCCACACCTTGAAAATATGTTCTCAACGGTAGAGATTGATAGAAACACAGCTATGATAATGTAAGGTTCAATTCAAGGTTCATTGGTGCAACTTAAAACCTGCACGTGGCTGTTATTTTAGGATGTGATTGTTTGATGAAACTTATTTTGCATTGCCTGGCTCAGGCTGAATTCAAATGTCGAGATGGCTCTACTGCACATGTGTTGACAAGTTAATTGATCAGATCTTAACGCTGCCGCACGAGTGCTTCTGACACAACAAAGATGGCCAGTCTAACCTCGAGGAGGAGTATGAATGGGTAACTAGGACATGAGTGTAGATAACAAAGTAGGTTATAAGGAACAAAAATAAAATGGAAAGACAGATTGGCCCGAAGTTACCAGCATTGGCCTGTATATTTTAAATCCTTTTATATATTTTGCTCCACATTTACAATATTGTTAGCGTTCTTTTGACCTCAGCTGGCCTCCGGTCATCTCATGAGACTCGTGGGTTTTTAGTAACCTGAGATTGTCCTCTCGTCGTCCGATCAGCAGCAAAGACAAAGATAAAAGTTTCCCAGGTACCGTCGCATTGTACCAGAGCGGCTTGCTGACTGCAACAGTTCAATGATGTCACCGTATGATTCAGTCAGTTTAATGATGCATTGTTGTGTTCAGTCACTGAGTCAGCTCCTCAAACCGATGTGCTAAGTTTAAGTCGGTCAACAAACACATTCACCTGCCGCTCATGTGACCAGTCAGTGAGGTAAACAGAGACACAGACATTAAGATATCCAGCCAGTCAATAAGTCAACTACAGTAGTTAGTCTTATCTGTCAGTCAGGACGCTGCGGTCATACCCGTTGATGGTTGGTTAGTACAGTGAGAGATCCTCAGTTGATCGCTTTTTTTTAAATAATCTTTGTACATCACAGAAAATGCTGCTTTTTCCTTTGCCATTTCATGTTGAAATCACCACATATAGTGCTTAATTATACACGTGATTTTGGAGGTTTGGTTACAAACACCATAGGCTGCTGTCCCGAAAAATGTGCATTAAGGGTCTCCCGTGATGTAAACCTGTGTCGGTGTTCCCGCTCCACACTCTGCTGCTGCGTCCCTTTACTTTGCTCCAGTGTGCTGTTAAAGACTTCATGTACTGTGCACAAGCTTCCTTTCAAATCTGGTTTTTGAAGATCCAATAGTAAATTGTGCCAAATCCAAGTCTAAGAGTACACCAAGTGTGTTGTGGCTTGATTGGGTGATGAAAGTTATCACAGAAAATCAAGCTGATGGAGCTTATTGCAGACCTTTAAAACAGCATATATTTCAATCTGTTTAAACTTTGTTGAGCAATTAATTTTTGTAGATACTGAAATTTGCTCTTCTGGAGGCCGAATTGGTATTTGTATAATCTCTGTGTATGCATGCACACACCTCTGCATATGTGTATGTGCACCTCACAGGTAATTCCCTATTTGCAAAAGAAATCTGTGCAGAGAACGATTTGTCGCCACAGTGATTATTATTTGGGAGTTCTCGAAATACAGTGGTGTGATATTCCCACACTGGCAATATCACACACAACCGGTGTGTGTGTGTGTGTGTGTGTGTGTGTGTGTTTGTTTGTATGTACATGAGATCACATGTTGTTGTGTTAATGTTGTCACATGGGACATTACCGTCACCCGCAGTATACGATTAGACAAATACAGGCTTTCCTGCAACTGACCACTTCCTGAAGTCAGTGGCATTTTATTTATGCTTAATGTATTTTTACAGTTGTGCATCAGTCAGCTCAGTTCAGCATATCTAGCATCCTCAAGTGCTATTTGACACACACGGTAAACTACAGCCAGCCAGACTCATCAAACTCACATGGGTGAGGATAAAGTCTTGTTGGAGAACTTGGACAGTGATACCTCGGGAAAACACGTGGTGGTCGCTCAGCTTTTAGAACATATGCCATCCATCATTTGTACATACGTTGTTATTTTTGTCAAGTATAACTTGATATGCCGACAATGAAAAGGTGACAGAGTACAGCAGCTTCGTCACATCCTAGATTTCCAGCTTTAGGAGAACCAGAAGTAAGGCGGTAACAGGAACACGGATGCTACCATTCAGTAATACGACGCTCAAAGAAAAGGCAGGTTTGTAAGCGCAGTCAGCAGGCCGCAGAGTTGTTCACATCCTACCTCGTGGTCAGGTGGTGTCGCTGGTGCGTCTGCCAGTAATCGGCATCATATCAGTGAGTGTTGTGTTGTCCCTCCATTAGGAGGAAGTCCCGTTAGACCACCTCCACGCTGCCATCAGGAATAACTGTGAGGAGGCAGCGGTGATTGCAGGCACACATCTATTGGCTCTCGGTCCACACAAATGTGTAAAGCAAACATTTATACAGTGTGTGTGTGTGTGTGTGTGTGTATATATACAGTATATGCACCCTCTTACATGATGAAACGTGACAGGCTAATGCATCCTTGAGGCTGAGGCTACAGAGAAGAGAAAGTCGTGCTGTTGACGTGGATTTCCCTCATTTGTTGCCTGTGAGAAGACAAACAGGGATTTTCCTCCTAAAATAAGAGACGTTCCCAAAAACGGAAGCGCTTTGACAAATTGATTTCTGGTTGGCATAAATAGAATTCATTATGGATTATCACTGGAGATGGAACTTCAACATATTTGCTTATGAAGTATGTAACATTGGAGAAGATGTTGTGTATTTGTGAGCGATTAAGCTCAGGAAGTAGCATTGTTGCTAAGAAGACTCAGTGTGTGAAAATGAACTTGTGTCAGGACTATCAAAGATTTAAATGATAGATTAAATGGCTGCTGATGGAGTGAGTCAGTTACCAGGGAGTTCAGGGTGATACTTGTGTTCAGCTGAGAGGATGATGCCTCGTTATTTAGCCTTAAATAATTTGTTTTTAGGATCATCGGTCTCAGATGTTCTTATTTTTTTATTGCCTCAGCATTCAGTCACATATCACCCATTAATTGCTCTGTTATGTAATTGCCCTTCTCATCAACAGTTGTCCATCAAGTACTACAAAGGGGAAGTAGGAAAGTAAATTTTCAAATAAGCAGTTTTTATTGTTCTTTATGAAATTGGTCTTTCAGCTCGTGTAGAATAGGGAATTATTTTCTTCCTCACATTTCCACAGCACATCGTTTGGACATCCAGAACAATGTGTTGATTCTGAAAGTCAAAGGTCAGGACATCAATAATCACTGCTTTCCAAGTATTCAACACCTAAACAATAGAATATGATTGATGTTCAACGTTACAGAAATACAATGAATCTTGAATTTCTTGGTCATTAGAAAGCATCCCGTGTGAAGTATTCGGCAGTGAGTGGAGTGTGGATCGAGGGGCTGGACCGTGGATGAATACCATCCTGGTTTTGAGTCCAGGACACCTTCCATCTCATTATCTGAGTCACTACTTCACAACCACGGCTGTCTGTTGCTACGGAAACCGGAGAGTCCCTTGTGTTAGTGTGTGTGAGTGTATTATCGGCGCATGTGTGTGTGTGTGTGTGTGTGTAAATGTGTTTGCTCTGAACCATTTGTGGTACATATAGTCTCTCTGGAAGTGTTGCGTATGTTGTCAGCCGGTTGTCCACGCTGGGCTTTTTAAGCCCCGATCAGCACCTGTCAGGTTTTTTTATGAAACACTTCTCAGCAAAGTAATTAGATGGTCGGTCTTGGGTTGGGATTTGCAACCTTCTCGGTGCCGTTGCACACTTAAAGAAGACTCGGTGTCCCAAGACAATCACAGCAGTTGATTACCGTGCAAAAGAGCACTGCGGATGTAAACAAAGGCACTCTTTTGGTTGTGATTGTGACGGACGTTTGTTATTCTGTCAGATTTGTTCTTAAACGGCACGTACAAGTGATTTAAGAGAATCTGTGGCATTCACCAATTTCCGTATATTCTGAATATTCTCTTTGGTATGAAACTGAGCTGTCAAGTACAGAAGATGTGCCTTTCTTCACAAGGAAAAAAAACACTTTAAATACCTCAACCCGAGTGAATTTATTATGAAATTCTAATTAATTTAAGACATTTATACCCTCACTCGTGATCAACAACCTGAGATACTTGAACTCCCTCGCACCGAGCAGTGTCTCTTCTTTTCATTCCTGGGTAATGTTTTTGAGTTCACACTTGCTCATGAACAGGTGACCAGTTTGTTCAGGACAGTTTGGTGAATACGAGTTGGAACGCTCGTATGAGCAAAACTCTCAGAAACACGTGAGAGAAGTCGAACACTATTTTGCACGAGGCTTATTGATTTCTGTCAAAGACCAGCTCTACTGAGACGCTCGTTAATGCATAGAGGTCTTCATTTTCAACTAATCTGATTTGTGATCCATATGTATTTCTAGTGCCTGCTCATTAGTTTGACAGGGTGCTTGATTGTATCTCAGTACGCTTCAGGTGAAACGCTGATAAACACCATCAACAGGTCATCAGGGGCCGCAGGGCTAACAGGCTAACAAGCTAACACATAAGAGCATCGATTCCACTCACAGCTAAGACCAATGAAGAGTGTTCAGCAGAGCTCCATGTCTTCAGACAGTGGACATGAGGCATGAGGAGAGCATGCAAACCACTCATAGATTTACTATGAGAGGGCTAACAGAGGGACGAGTCCACCCGAAAGTATTATTCCAACTCAAATGTCTGATATTTCTGTTAGATAAGAAAGTATAACCTTTTAAATGAGATGGTTTCCTGACTTCAGTGGTTGGTAGGGTCGACAGACTTAATTCCCCATTAGAGCTAATGGCTAGTGTTAATCTCCCTCCCTGATATAAATAGAACCTGGAAAGGTACATAATGCATTAATATCCCTCCTCTTCATTTTTCTAGAATTTTAATTATTTCGATCTAATGGTTCCTCTTAAAATGAATTGTGTCTTCATTTCAGTTAAACCTCAACAAGGCAGATCTGAGCTCTGGAATGCTTCAGGAATAAAGTCCACAAGACAAATTCTCCACCTGTAGCACCTCTCCGGTGTCATTACCTTATACACACACAACTGTGTGTAACTGTGGTTTGTGGTGCTTGGTGCCACACTGTATGTAGAATATAATCTACTGAATGTAATATGCAACAAGTTAAGAGCAACGTTCATTACCCACGTTTGTTTTGAACGTTCCACTGTCTGCTCTCCATGTGACGCTCTGCGTCTCCATCACTGCAAGTAGCCGCTGCTGTTATTTTATTGCACAGTTCTTAATTAGTTTTCACTGCTTAAAGCAGATCGTTTCACGGTGGTTACACTTTATGCTTCTTTTTCTTCTAAATTCAGGAACAAACTACACGTTTTGAGTAGTTTTAATCCTGTGCCTAAACTAATCACAGCGATGCCTCTTTATTCAGGACCTTACCTTTGCGATAACATCATTTACACAGCTGTTACCTTGCAAAAAAATAAATTTCCCATTTCAAGGCAATAAGAGCTATCTGGCCGTCTGTCTTTTCATGCACACGGTGTCTTTGTGTTGGCATTGTTCTGGAAGATGATTTGTTTGCCGTAGTAGATGTTTTGAAGTATAACCATCTGACCTGCTCCTCTTTGCTTCGGCTACTTTAATCGCCAAGCAGAAACCCATGCACTGTATGTGCACGCCTTATTAAAACAGTACAGCTATATTGTATTTTGTTGTATTGTCACCCCCTCTGTGGCCCCTTGCCTGTGTTCCCATGTTCTCTGTCTTTTCGGAGTCATCGGCAGACTACAAAACTTTGAGAAAAAAACATTCAAAGTATGCTCTTTGTCTCCCTCTGCTGGAGATCAGGTGGGACTACACATATACCCAAGTGGAGTCCTGCCTGTGCAGAAGACATTGGCTGTGTCGTGGAAGCATGTGCCGTTCCCTTCACTGTAGTTCACACGCTCTCCAGTTCACTTTCTAATCTAAGTTTCCCCAAAGTTGTAAATCACAATAATTATTCTCTAGCTATTTCTATTTACTACCATACGATAGTTTACCTTAAAGTCACAGAATGAACTTGTGTATGTCGGTCCCAGGCGTAGAAGACATATTATCAAAGATCAGTGCTTTCCTGTTCTCATATTGTGTTCAGTTGTTTGTTGTCGTCTTGCTTCTCTGCTTATTCCAGATTTCCATAATTCTAGGACACCTGTGGAATTTATACCCAAACTGCGTTAAGCCTCTCTTTCTCTCTCAGTTATCAGTTGGTTTAACCTTGGTGACAGAAAATGACGGCCCTGTGCCGCTCAGCATGACGCAGTGCTACTAAATCACGTTACACTGAACTAGTGCGGTGTCAGGTGCATGTGGCTGTCAGACCGAGCTGTTGTAACTTAGACAGCCACTAGAGGGCAGCACAAACACTATTGCCGTTGATGTTGTCATAGAAAACCATTATAATCAATAGTGATACGTCATTTTAATAAGGGGGCTCATAGACTGCTTTTCATATGAACACTGTTTTGAATGTTTTGCCCAGTAGACTCTACTGAGGATAAAACATAATGACTATATCTATATATATATATATATATGTGTATGTATGTATGTATGTATGTATGTATGTATGTATATGTGTGTGTGTGTAACTATCCATCCTGACATATTCCTGAGTAATAAACCAGAAATAAGGAGTATATACGTTGACCCCAAATCCCAGCACATACTGCAGAAGCAGTAGAAGTGACTCATGTACTTCATATACATGTATGCATATTTATGCATGCTGGCTACAACAGTACTTGTTTGTATATTGTGTTGTTTTTAATGCAGATCCGCTATACAGGAATAGTGTTCCTAGCATTGTAAGGTCCCCTGGGAAAAAAACAGATACCATTAGTGTGTGTTGGTAAGGCCAGAGCACTCACTAGTGTGCCTCAAACACAGTAAAGGGGGGGGTGGTAACATGGGTTTAATTGTCCTGCCAGCAATATGACAAGCAGCCAAATTAGCATTCTGGGAAACCATTACTGTGACCTTTTTAAAATACTCAATTCTGTTCTTGTATTTAGATGGTTTTCTAAGCAGCTAGTAAATTCATAAACAGTTTTTTCTGATGCATTCTACATGTTTTCACAAGACGTATCTGCACAGAAATGCGTTGTGGGTGTACAACAGTTTGGCAACAGAAGTAAAATGTTGTTGATTCTAAGATTAAATCTAGTTTTCCACTTCGTTAAATTGTAAAATTGTTTGAACTGAAAGGGATCCGGTCGGTGCGTCTGTGGATGTGAGAATATCTCAAAATAGCAATAAAACATACCCTCTGTAGTATTTTACTGCACTGTGATACATAAGAATATTATATTTACATACCAGGACACTCTCTCACTTTGTGTTGGCTTACAGATGTGCAAGATGTTTGGCTACGTTATTTTGGGTAACATTTCCAACCTGTGAAGTTCAGGTTCTACCACGTTTAGTGTTGAAGAAGAAGTATTTCAATCATTTACAATCAAAGTAACCATGCCATGGTATAATAATACTACATTATAAGTAAATGTAAAAGCAGTCATGATGCAAGGTGACTACTGTCGGTGATAAGCTATTAAATTATTGATGTATTAAAATGTAAGCGGTATTTTAATGTTGTAGTTTGTCACGGTGGAGTTATTTTTAACAACTTCATATCCTTTGATTGTTAAATTTGTAACAATGGATCATAATTTATAAGTAATTATAGCTCTTTTATAATTGTTGCAAGCTAAATATTTCTTTGTGAAATGTAGTGAGGTAGCATGAAATGGAAATATTCAAGTAAAGTACAAGTACATCAATAATGTTGTATATAACTACTGCTTTATCTTCTTGTCCTTACAGTAATGCAACAGGTACTCTGTGTGTAGTTGTAGTGCAGATACATTTAAATATGTACACACAGACAGCTCTTATCAAACGTTTTGTTGTTGCAGGTAACGGCTAGCCATTTGGTGTAAATCTATACATAAGCGTATCTATTGATATCTTTTGAGAAGCTAAGCTCAGGTACAGACATGAACAAGTATTTTATATATGTTGGCTCACGTGGGTTGTCGTTGCAGGTTGCAGGAGTGTGCTGGCAGTGAACGTGTGGAGCAGCAGGCCTCTCTTGGAGACATGGTGAAGGTCCAGAAGTCAACCAGGAGGAAGAATGCTCACTGTCTCCGCAGACTGGAGGTACTGGAAAAAAAAACAATCTGACTACAATGCCTGGATGTTATTGTCCCATTTCACTCCCTTCACTGTCAGCCTGTGGAAAACATACTTCCTATATGTACATGTCCGACTCGACCTCACGGGTCATTAACCCTGGCCTGGAAACCAGCTCTGTATGCCAATACTTTTGTTTCTTTGTTTATTCACGTCTTAACACTTTTTGTTGTTCTTAAGGAAATGACAGCATGTTTATGCTACAGCCTTTACCTCCACGAGGGATTTACAGTGTGGGCTCAAACACCAGACAACACAATGGAAGTCACTGTATTAAGATCCACATACTCCCATTCTAGGAAGCACCTCAGAGACAGTTGTTGCTCATTTTATGTAATGTTCAGAAAGGATTCATTACAGTCTGTCATCTAGTATTTGTTTCCGGGATCATAATGAAAATAGCAGATGAGATTATACTTTGATATAAGGTATACTCCATTTGATATGAACATGGGAAATTAATCGTGTGAATAATGAATAGTAGTTGAGAATATCCACCCTGTTTAATGCAGGTTTTAGCACTGTGTTCTTTGTTCCACCTCATAGTTTTATTGAGCAGTAAGTGGAAATTAATGGAGAGTCCACCTACTAATCAGTACCCTTGTCATGCTTCATGCTCAGCCCTTCTCAATGAAAAATAAAATGAGGCATGAATAGTTGATTGACAGTCAAGATGTTGAAGTTTTGTTTTTCTTGCCATAGTAATATAGACATTTTAGGTTTCATTATTTTCCTAAAGAGCATGATCCGCTGGTAAGAAGTGTTTGTGCTCAGTGGCTGTGATGGGTTTTGTGTGTGTGTGTGTGTGTGTGTGTGTGTGTGTGTGGCTGTGATGGGTTGTGTGTGTTGTACTGCACGGATGGGTTCGCTGAGCATGCGTAACACACTGCTAAGCTATTTAATGGTCATTTGATTACGCCGCGGTAAGCACAGTGCGTATGTGTCCAAGTGGCCCACTTGTCCTCGCTGATGTGCCGTAACGCGTCCGAGCAGCGGAGTCATTCATCCCTCTCCAAGGGCAGCGGGCACGCAAGGAGTGAGGGAGACGGACACGGAGAGAAAATGAGGATAAATTGGTGGGTGGGAAGGGAGAAAAGGCCGGGAAGGTCTGGTCAGGAGACACAGCTACACACACACGCACGCACGCACGCACGCACGCACGCACACACACACACACACACACACACACACACACGGACGGACGGACGGACGGATGCATGTGCGCACACGGGAGGGTTGGTGTGAAGTCACTTATCTGCTGAAGTGTGGCTCTGTGCGACAAGGTTAATGTCCCCCTACAAAGTCTGCGTGCACAGGAGACATGACAACACACACACACACACACACACACACACACACACACACACACACACACACACACTCACACACACTCTCTCACCTGCTGTGGCACCTCATTCTACCCAACGATATGGAATTTTTTTTTTTCAGCAAAGGGTGGAGATGAATTTCATCTAAGATGGGCACTCTTTCCTCCCTTGTATTTATGCCAGTGTTTCTTTATTTATTCATGATCAATTTTCATTTATAAGATTGTGTGTGTGTGTTTTATCTATTAGTCATTTGAACTAGATCATTAGTGTCTCTCTTTCTTAAATCCACTATGTGTTGACTTTAAACATTTCTGACTTTGGCGCCTTCTAGTGGCAGTGTGAAGAAATCATTCACTGTGGCAGACAGCAATGTCTGCTGCCTCCCTGAGATTATTGACTGAAAAATAATACATTGTTGTCCACCTAGATGCAGTAAAGCTACTGTGAGGGATTCACAGTGCTACAAAGACACTGTAATGGCATTAAAAGCATACACATGGTGCCTTTACTTATAATTTAGTACTTGTTGATCTGTACCATGCTTTCTCTGTAGCTCATATCCTCATGTCTGCTTCGGGTCCCACAGAGTGCGGGTCAGACAGAGATGGAGGAAGGCCCGCTCCAGCCAGGCCCCCAGCACCCTCCACAGGAGGAGCCCCGAGGAGGAGGAGACCAGTCCTCCGATCAAGCCCAGCTCCAGACCTGCACTCCAGCCGAGTCGCCGTCAGAGAACTCGGACCAGAAGGAGACTCCGATGGAAGTCCAGGAAAAGGGCGACGCCGCGGCCCAGCTCCAGGCCAAGCCTCTGTGGAAGCCCATCCCCCCTCTGCTGCCCGAGTCGCACAGCAGCGGCACCGGCAAGACCAGGGACCAGATCTGCCAGACCGAGGAGCGGCTCCAGCAGACCAGCGGCGGTCATAATACAGGTGGGCGAAGTTTTCCTCCCACTGCACTTCCTGCTGCTTTGATTCATCCACCTACTGGATAAAACTGTCTGTCAGCCTCTAATGGAGCTTCACCGTCAGAGCGTCAGAGTATGACTGGCTGTGTGCTCCACATGACATCACATGGTGTGTGTGAGGAAATGGAAACCGAAGGAGGCTCTGCATTCAGGCCACACTTAACTGTCTCTCTGACGTTGATCTTGTCTTGAGACTACCGGCTGTCTGCACTGCCCGTTTTGATTTATTCCCTCAGTTGACAGCTTGTGTGTTTCCTGACCCTGAAGCCAAGCTACCCCTTTGAAATTGGATTATAAAATCTACTACATGGCTATTAAAGCGCTGAAATTATGACAATGTAATGTTTTCTCCTGAATGCGGACATGTTTGTTTCCTTCCTTCCTTCGTTTTGCTTTGGCTTACCCATGTTCCTCTTTGCTTTTCCTTCACCGTAGCTTTCCTTTAAAAACAGATGTAGATGTCTTGATTCACATGTAAATCCCGCTACTGTGAGTTCATTCCTAACAGTGCCGCTAAAGGAAGGCGCCACTCATAGTAAAAGGAAGCTGTTTGTGTGGACCGGTGTTTCTGATTGGTTGATCTTTGACCCTCTGGCAGAGGGGGGGGTCGGCGGGTCGCTGACCTGCCCCGTTTGGATTATAGCCGCTCGCCGAGGAGAGGTGTGGGGGGGATGGGGACATTCTGTCACACATTCATACATAATCTCCATCTCTCTCTCTGTCACACCCACTCACATAGTTGTCATTCATAGATCCAGCTCTCTTTCTGTCTGCGTCTTAGTGGGTGTGTCAGTCTGTCTGTACACAGACCTACCGATACACTGACACACACACTTTGTCATGTTGCACTGTTTACCCTGTGGTATGGGTTTGTGCTCATTTAAGCAGATATGGGGCCAACAAGGCTCTAAAAGTGCACGGTCGCCGCTTCTAGTCTCGTTGCCGGACCAGAAGTAGCTTCTTAAAGTACATACATGATAAGTATAAAATCATTAAATATATATGTTGGCGTTAATTCAAGGTGCTAGGTCAACAGAGAGCAAGCGGCTCATAGCTAACAGCGCTAAGAGCTAACAATGTTTACCTGAGGGGGAACCAGAGGACGGGCGCTACGCTTAAACACACACAGAGGGAGAGTGACTTCATTCTCTGATCAGGTCGACATATTCCACTATATCTTTACAATAGTTGTTTGCTGCTATATTAATGTTAAGAATGGCAAATGCAGCTCCTTTGTCTTTTGACAATAATGCATCTTGGCTGAACATAAATTTTAGTTTGCAGGCTTTAATAGAAGTGCGTGCTCTAAAACGGAACGAACAGGGGACATTTGTCACAGCTGGAAACATTTAAATTGTTTTATTCAGAGCTTTGTCCCCGACATCACTGCTACAAAATGCTCTCTTTTTGTTGCAACAGAAATGATGTTCTCCATGTTACCTTCTTTTACATCAATATAATGTTAGAAATTAGACGTAACTACTAGAGGTGATCACAAGGTCTGTGGTGCTGTTTGTGAGTGTAATCGGTCTGCTCTTGTGGCTGTTTACGTCTCTGTTTGTATGCCCGTTGTTATGAAATGTTAAAATAGTATTGATGTAAAAGTCAAGTTGCTGAATTAAAGAAAATGCATGCAAACGGATGAGAGCACTTTACCTCCATGTAATCCAACATGTGTGTATCATGGAACCAGGAACCACGCCTGCTGTTTTATTTCAAATGTTTCGTACAAAGGATCAATGCACATGTTGGCACTAAAACTTAAATAGGACTGCACAATTCATCTAAATGTTATCTGAGTATGGTCTACTGCAGTTTTAAAATCACAAGAGGCACAATATTTATTAAAGTTGAAGTGTGTCAAAATACCATTTTTAATTAAATATTGCTGTGCTTCAGAGATGTCCTGGCCTCCACAGCGCAGTTAACAGACTTAAGATAACATCGTTGTTTGGCACAGATCCCCGCAAAAATCTCACTGTAATCGTTTGACGATTTGACAGAAGGCAAGCCAACCTGCCTTGTTTAGCAAAGAAAAAAAAACACTGATTTTTAATTTTGAAATTTTATGTATTGCACATACCGTGGGTGACGCTAGATTATTTAATTTTGTATTTTCGACCTGTTACGGACTAGTACAGGGAGTGCTGTAGTATGACATAAATCCCTAGATTAACAGAGTGCACAAGGAACCAGAAACATGAAGGGTGAAATGTGATGCCCTCACTGTATCGTAGCAACCGAATGATTAAAAGGGAAGATGGTGTAAAAGCGGGTCGGTAAATCAAATGAAATCCCGACCAGTACCAGGACCGCAGCGCAGCTGACCCCGCTCTCTCTGATGATTGAGGTCGAGTCAAAGCAAAAACATTTTCCAATACACCTCAAATTACTGTTTCGGTCGTATCAAAAAAAACTGCACAGACTTCTGAACACTGTTGGACTGAGCACCAAATGTTTCGCCATCGACATGTCTCTGCCGAGTGAATCGCCGTTTCATGCAGACCTCATCGTCTGACAGCGATCGTTTGTTTTCTTTAAGCACGCCGCAGTATGCTTTGTGGCACCAAGTCCCCCAAATCCCCAAGTGACGGTGTGTGTGTGTGTGTGTGTGTGTGTGTGTGTGTGTGTGTGTGTGTGTGTGTGTGTGTGTGTGTGTGTGTGTCCCCAGGTCTGTCATCCTCTCATGTAATTATACGCCGGCTTTGATAAAAATGCAATCTGTGTCTCTCGCTCTCCAGGTCTCTGTGTGGAGCCCGGAGATCCTCCTCTGCTCCAGCAGCCTCTCCAGACCTCCAAATCTGGGATTCAGCAGATAATTGAATGCTTCCGCTCAGGTTTGTGTCATTATTATTATTTATGATGCAGACACGGCGCAAGTGTTTTCGCCAATGACAGAAGTGACACGGTCTCAGTCTTTTTATCGGGCAGTGTCTAAAACTGAACCACCAAGCTGAGGTATATTTGAATATCAAACCTGGAACTGCCTCAATAAATTCTTTAATGTGCTGCCTGGCAGATGTCAAAAGCTGGCTCTCGCTAAATTTTCTATGCCCCAATGAAGGTAAAACAGAGATCATGGTAGTAAATCCCTCTTGCCTTTCAGCTGCTATCCCGGACAGTCCCTCATTGTGTGTTGGCCCCATGACAACCCACTGCAAAGTCCATGTCAAAAATCTGGGTGTGATTTTGGACTCATCTTATATATTGGACCTCCAAGTTGCGTCCGTGGTCAAAGTCAGCTTCTTTTAGCTAAGGTCAAAGCCTTTCTATCGTCAAAAGACCTGGAGAAAGGTATCCATGCTTTGATCACCTCCAGGCTGGACTACTGTAATTCTTTGTATGCTGGAATTGGCAAAAAACTTCTATCACACCTTCAGGTGGTGCAGAACTCTGCAGCGAGACTTTTAACTGGTCCACGCAGGCGTGAACACATTTCACTGATTTTAAGAGTACATAATTAATTTTAAAATTTTAGTTTTTAAGTGTTTAAATGGCGCCGCCCCAGTTTATCTGTCTGACCTGCTGCTGCCCTATACCCCACCTCGCTCACTACGATCTCTCGGCCAACAGCTTCAACAAAAATGACAACCCTGGCCGACCGGTCCTTCTCTGTCGCTGCCCCTAAGCTCTGGAACAACCTTTTCGTTCATATTAGGTTGTCATCCAGCTTACCAATGTTTAAAAGTTGTTTAAAAACCTATTTATATTCCCTGGCCTATCACCTTTGATCTTAACATGTCACTTTTGTGTGATTTGTGTCAGTTTGTCTGGATTTTAATGTCACTTTCTGTTATTAATCAAGTCTTTGTTTGTATGACTGCTTATCTACTGTATGTGCAGCACTTTGGGCAACCTTTGTTGTATTTTAAAAGTGTGCTATATAAATACATTTTGATTGATTGAAAAGGAAGAAGGATGTACAGTAATGTTTCTGATGTAGACCCATTCTTTCTTTAACAGCAGCTCCAACCGCTCCGATTCTTGAGCTCTCGAAGTATTTAAAGCATCTTATTCTCTTGTTGTCCACACGACCACACATGTTGTGAGCCAGCCGAGTTGAGTTTTAGCGCGATGACCAAAAGCTCCTTCAAGGGTCGAGGCACTCATTGGTTGCCACTGCTTCCAGGCAGAGCCAACATTTTGTGGGTCAGCGTGATTATCTCCTGCTGTCATACTTATTGAGCCAGTGGCAATAGAGCAATACCCAGTATTGTGTGGCAAAAGACCAAGGACACACAATTCTGAAGGAGGAAAAAATAAGTAAAGACGTGGATGGACACAACAATGCGTTGTGGGCATTTTGTGTGCGACATCAAGTTGCGAAGGTACGGTCACGGTGTTTACTCAGTGATTCCGCATGAAACGTGTTCGCATGTTGACTACAACACCGGAAAAAAGGGGGAAGGTGATGACAGTAGTGACACAAAAGTTGCACTTAACACGACGGCAATCATCATCTGGTTCCTTCAAAATGTCAGTGAGATAGTTTAAGGAAAATGTACCTTTTGGGCATTCTATACAGACTGGAATTGATCATCTTCTCTCTGTTTAAAGGAATACTTCACCCCCAAAATGATCATTTGTATAGCAATTACTCAGCCGGTGTTACCTTGAATTTGTTTTCCTTGCATACCTCCATGGTGAACAAAGAATCCAAAAAACAGAGAAAATGCTTGATGAACTCTGAAACAAATGTTGCTTTTTACGATGTGCGGTGTACTTCATCAGCCACCAGTACACAACAATGACTTATGTTAAACGACAAGACTGGAAAATATTTAGATTTGTGCAAGATTGTGCAATATTCTGTATGTACGTGGTAATATGTCTTATAATTCTCCCTGGAATCACTAAAGGTAATCGTCACTGCTTTTCTCTGTTTCTCACAGGCACCAGCCAGCTGAAGCACATGCTGCTGAAGGAGGTGGACACCATCTTTGAGTGTAAACTGTGTCGCAGTCTGTTCAGAGGCCTGCCCAACCTCATCACTCATAAAGAGTACTACTGCCTGTCACGGCTGCCTGAACCCGACGGTTAGTAACACAACACAGCTAGAATACTTACACCAAAAACACACAAAATGATCATTAAGTTGATAATAAATCAAAAATCCAATCAGGTAAAAAACTATTTAAAAACACTCCACGAGCCAAGGCCAGAACTGTTGTGCATGCTGGGAACATGCACATGCAGATTTGTACAGATCACATCAAACAGACAAACAGAGACTCCTTGAACACGACAGGAATCAAACTGACGAGCTCAGCACACACACACACACACACCTATGTACAGAATCATTGATTACTTTCACATCTCCTCAGGCTTCTCCACATTTTACTTTCATATTCTTCCACTCCATCTGTCTCCTACTCATTATTCTCCTCCTATCCCCTCTGTCTGCACACAGCACTCTTTTTTTTTTTTTTTTTTTTTTATTCTTTTGCACACAAGCTCACATGCACATTGTAACATGTTCAATCCATCAGTCGTTTCGCTCTCTCAAAGTGCAGTTTCTTCTCTCTCCTCTCCACATATCACTAAGGAAATTGGCTTTGATCTGGCAGCATTTGTGTTTTATCTACTTCTTATTAGCCACTAAAATGTGTCCACACCTCTATTCTTTGCTGCTTAGAAATGTTGGGAGACTCTTCAAGTAATTTCTCTTTTCTACCTCAAACTCTCCTCCTAAAAGAGAAATCAACGTCGACACAAACAGTCAATTATATTTTGCACCGTTTTATTCACTTCCATGATTGTTGTTGTAAAAAATGAATTGATTCCACCTGCTTGTGTGTTTAATTAAGTTGTCCATTGGCTTAATTATTCTCAATCAAGAGTCCATTACCAGTGACTGAAAGTGTATCGGAATGTTATTTTGATAAATGACTTAATTGTGTCTGTTTTTCACCATTGAGACGCTGGGCATCAATTGTGTGGTTTCTGGGTAAACAAAATGTTTTTTCTTGGAAACACTCGATTCTCCACCGTCGAGCCCCGACAGTGGACCCGTACAGACTCCAGCGATGATTTGTGGTCCACTTTTTAAAATGCCTGAAAATTCAGTTCCTCTCTTTCCATCTTCTCTTCATCCTGTTGTAAATAATGGTGTGAAATAAACTTGCAGATTCACCAAAAGGCTTTAGAGAGGCTTGTTTTGGCCCTGGTTTTGCATGAGTAAACACATTATTGTTAATAATAAGGACGTAACCTAATTTTTACTTGTTACTTTATTGTTTTTTTTAAATTGTTTGTCATTTCTAGGTTCATCGGGTGATGACAGACAGAGCGTAGCCATGAAGGATTTATTGGAAGCCATATATCCCAGAGTCCCGGACTACGTGGTCCGCCTGGAGCCCATTCAGACCACCAACAAGGCCGTGTTCCAGTACCTCTCCACAGAGGAGGAGCTGGCTAGATTTCCATCGCACACACCCAGGTAGGTGGTATGCCAATTTGTTTAGTTGTCCATAGAGGAACACAACACTCGTCATGAACACAAATCCAGTTTGTGCAATGTGGTCTCTATGGACACAACTTCTTGTAATCTAAAGCTCTCACCACGCGAGCTGGGTTTTGGGCTTCTCCCAGTCATCCCTTGTCTCTGACGGTTTAGTCTCAACATCCTTCACAGTGCCAGAGAGAGTCCGGTAGCATGGGAAGGAGAATCAGCGGAGGGCGTGGACAACAACCAGCCAAGCCAGCTCGGAGGGCCAGAGAGCCACAGCAGCCCGGGACACAACCAGGGACCGAGGAGATGGGAGGCCGAGGAGGAGGCCAAAGAGGAGCGGCCACAGCCTGAGGAAGAGGGCTCCACGAGTGGGGTAGGTGACTGGATAGAAATACCTGTCTTTGCTGAGACATAACGCGTTCTCTTATGCTAAAGGTTGATCTAGTTTCCCACATTGCCTTGTTTATCACACTTAGCCAATCTCTCTCTTCCTGGTTCTCTCCCTCCCGTCCAGGTTGAGGATGTGACGATCTCCTGTTGTCTCTGCGGTCAGGACTTTAACTCGCGCCGCAGCATCAGGCGTCACTGCCGCAAAATGCACCAGACCAAACTCGAAGAGCTCCGAAAGTTCACAGAGACGCGCACAGTTCCCACAAGCCTGCTCTCTATGGTGAAAGGTAAGAGTTCATTCAAAGACAAAGATTGAACATGGTGATTTAGGAATTGGTCAGTAGGATGAGATATTGATTAAGAACCCACCATAACAAAGAGGTTGACATGTTAAACTAATATTGCAACATAAAATGTAATGGTCATGCTGCTGAATAGTTACAGTGTAGATTATCCAAGACAAACAGCCTGAAATAATGTAAAATTAAAATGTCATTGCATGTGGAGGCATTGTAAAATAAAGAGAATTATTTTTGTTTCGCATGTACATAAGACTGCACATTTCTAAAATGCTCAGTATTCATTTTGGGGGGGAAACTATTTAACAGTCAGTTAAGTCTTTAGTATGTAAAACTTGGGATAAGTGTTCCTTTCTATTTGAGCTTTTCAAAGAAACCTTTAAGAAAACAATCGTTGTTGTTGTTGTTGTTGTTGATGATGAAGGTCGGCCGAGGACTCTGAGCACGCCCACTGGAAAGTCCTGCCCGGTGTGTCTCAAATCCTTCGCTACCAAAGCCAACGTACGTCGCCATTTCGACGAGGTGCATCGCGGTCTACGGAGGGACACCATCACACCCAGCATCGCCTCGCGGCCTGGCCAGCCCTTCTCTCTGGAGGCCACGCCCCCCAGGAAGAGCAACAATTCCTCTCCAACACGCAGCAACAGCTCCAAGACCACCCCTGTGACCCCCAAGACAACGCCTTCGAACCAAAACCAGTCCAAACCGCAGAGTCAGCCCCCTGCCTCCCCACAGGCGACCCCGGCCTCATGTCGCTGCACAGTCTGCAAGAGGAACTACAGCTCTCAGGTTTGTTTGTTGTTCAACTGGCAGCCTCAAACCTTTCTAGCTTTTGCTGTTTTAAAAGTCTCAGGTGCAAGCAGGAAGAGATACACTGAAGTTCTATTTAACGTCTTAAATTGGTTGTAACGATTGTGTTTTTTCTAAAGGAGGAAAATATATTAATTTTTCAAATTCTTCTGTGTATTTCAGCTCATGTTGAAGAGGCACATGCGTATTGTCCATAAAATATATAGCATGAAAAGTAACAAGTCAGTGACCACGCCAGCCTCCTCTACTCCGGCAGCCACTCCTAGCAGTAGCGACGCTAGTGTAGGCCCAAGCAACAATGTCCATGTGAAAGAGGAGGCAGTAGAACCCTCGGATGAAGAGGAGGAGGAGGAGGAGGAGGAGGAGGAGGAGGAGGAGGCTGACAGCAGTCCGGCCCCATCTCCTAGTGAGAACACCGGGCCGGCTAAAGCTGTTCCTGTGGCACAGAACCCCCCAAAGGTGAAGGTAGAGGAGGCCCCGTCGAGCCCAAAGATGACGCAGTCCGTACCTTCATCATTGTCACGTGGCAGCAACGCGACCAGCGGGGGCGGTCCCGCCAAAACAACCAAACTGTCTGTGGGTTTCGACTTCAAGCAGCTCTTCTGCAAACTGTGCAAGCGGCAGTTCAGCTCCCGCCAGAACCTAACCAAGCACATCGAGCTGCATACAGACGGCAACGACATCTTCATTAAGTTCTACCGCTGCCCCCTCTGTCGCTACGAGTCACGTCGCAAACGCGACGTCCTGCGTCACGTGACGGTGGTCCACAAGAAGTCATCCGCGTACCTTGGCAAGATCATGCCCAAACTGGAGAGCCGGGCGGTGAAGAGGTTAGCCGAGGTCGTCCTCAGCACTCCGACCCCCAACAAGAGGCCAGGCGGCAACGTCAAAGAGGAAGTGAACGGGCGCCGCGCTTCTTCGTCGTCCTCCCCCCCTTCGCCTCCTGTCACTCGCAAGCAAGAGTGCTCCACAGCTGCCCCGACCGCTTCGTCAGCTTCCTCCTCCTCTTCCTCCTCCTCCTCTTCCTCCTCCGTGCAGCCTCCTGCCCCCGTCACTCGGAAACAGCAGGACGTCTCACCGCCAGCATTGGCCCCGTCCCCTCCTGTCACCCGTAAGCAGGAGAGGCAGCAGACCCACCAGCCTCGTCCCCTCAGCCCCCCGCTGACCCGCCGCAGTGAGAAACACACACACCAACGCAACTCCTCTTCCACCGTCTCGCCCAGCAGCCACACCCCACACACCCGGCGGCACGACGCCCCGTCAGAGAGCAGCGGCACGGGGTTGTCGTCCTCCACGGAAGTCCGAGTCACCAAGAATTTCTCCCTCCACGCCTGCGACCAGTGTGGACGGGCCTTTGCCAAGAAGGTATTGGATTTCCAGTTACTGACATAAATCTCTCCTCTTTAAAAAAAACAAAACAATAATATTATTGAGTTTTCCCAGTGAGGAGTAATTTAAAAAGAACAAAACAAAGTAGAGTGCTACAGTGGAAATGATCCATTGTAGCAATTCCAGTTTGAGGGATAATTATCACCACATGGTATCATGAAGAGCGTTGGTGGCTTGATTTTACCATTGACCAGAGTGCTTTGAATTTTTTGTGAAATTTCTGATGTTGTAAAGCCCAAAAAATTAACAGATTAAAGAAGAAAATAATCTGTTGATTAATCGTTTATCAATATAAGTGGTACATGCAGCTCATATATCAAGATACGTTAGCTAAATTATGATATTCTCTATTTACACGTGATAAGAATACGACCTTCTCATTGTCTGCATTCTGCACTCACGTTACATTAAAGATGTCTCAGCTACTAGTTTATTCCATGTAATGAACTTTAGCATGTAACTGTGTACTGTGTGGATTTATTTAAAGTACCGATCTTCTCGTTCTCTCAGCTGTACCTGGAGTCTCACAAGCGAAGTCATCGCAACGCGGTGACGGCGGCCGCCAGCAGGAGGAAAGGAGTCAGCACCCGCTCCAAATCCCTGGTCTGGTGAAGCGCACACACCCACACCGTAAGAACACACAGGTTTAGCTGCTGTACGGGGACTCTGCCTCGCCATTGCTGTCTACTTGTCCTCCTTTCATTTTGCTCTCTGTTTCCTCTCGAGTCGCACTGGATTTCTTCCCGTCTTGTTTTCTCTCTGCTGCTGCTGCGTAGTCACAAACCACAAAGCGAGGCGGCTGTGGTGTGTGCTTGAGCAACTTAGTGTGTGTGTGTGTGTGTGTGTGTGTGTGAGAGAGAGAGAGAGAGAGAGAGAGAGAGAGAGAGAGAGAGAGAGAGAGAGAGAGAGAGAGAGAGAGAGAGAGAGAGAGAGAGAGAGAGAGAGAGAGAGAGAGAGAGAGAGAGAGAGAGAGAGAGAGTTTCCTTGTTACAAGAGAGGTGTGTGTATGTTTGTGTAGAAGACCATTCCCTAGGGCAAAGATAAGACAGCAGAATCATTCTGCAGGCTTTAATTGAACACTGAGCACGTTTAGCAGCTGTTTCCTACATTCTCCCTCTCACTTACTTTTCCGTGTATCACACTGCTCATAACAGATCTTCCTCTTTTTTCCTGGATCTTTCCTCTTTCTTCCCTTCTTTTTGTCTTTTGATCTTTCCCCTTACTCTCTACTCTATTCTACCTCTTGTTCTCCTCTTTCCTCATCACTGTTCTTCTCTCTCTCTCTCTCTCTGCTCACAGTCAGCTGGGGATAATGGACCAGCCAGCCTCTAACAATGAAGAAGCCAATCAAAAATAACAGACGAACGGAACGAGCACAGAGCAGAGATGAAACAAACAAACAAAAGGAGTACGATACAGGAGTGAAGTACAACGGAATTCCACCTTTTGCTTAAGAGCCAAATATATTGTTGGTATCTGACATTTTTTTGTTGTATAGTTTTCATTTTGAAGCCGGCCAGCTTGCTGGGCGGTGGCGCTGCTATCCACAGAGAGACTCACTGCTACTGTATACAGTATATTTACCTACGGCGGCATGTATATAGATCCAAATGCAGGTGGCTAATTTGTACTGCTTTGCTCTCAGTAGCAAAGGGATGAAGGTTGTGTGTGTGTGTGTGTGTGTGTGTGTGTGTGTGTGTGTGTGTGGTGGGGGGTGGGGGGGGAATCAGAACTGGATCGTGACCTCCACAGAAAATAGACTGGAAACTTAATTATTTTTCTTTTTTTGGAGAAAGCAGAATTCGATTGGACCCGTTGCATTCCCAAACAGATACACAACACACATGTGAGTCTTTGGCTACTCGCTGTTTATCACTTTTCTGTATGTTCACAACTTATATAGTGTGTTTTAGGGTGTCAGGGATACATTCAAGACCACTTGCTCAACATTGTTTGATCAACAGATAAGACGTTTTTCCCTTACCCTTCATTTCCTGCTGACAGTTGGAAGTGTTTCCACCAGTTGTGATATTCTTTATTCCAGCAGTCAATAGTCTGATTTTCTTATATCTCCTCTGTAGTGACCAACAGCAACTGGAGTGATTTGTTCATTATTTACAGGGAATAGTTGAGGTAAGGGAAACCCCAAAGTATACGTTTCAGTTTTCCTTAAAAATTGTGTGTGCGCTTAGAAAGAAGTCCTCTGTTCTGCCTTTTTCGTTTGACTGCATGTGGAAAACATTTGTTCCGGGTGTTTCCTTCACTTTGACTGCACCCTGTTTTATCTCCATATATTAGCCGACTTATTATTCCCAGTAATGGTGTGGTTGTAAGAGAACCGTGTGGCTGTGTGAAGCCAGGTTTCATTAAGACATCAGTCTGTGAACTGAGGCAGCTTGGAGGAAAAAAGGGACTCGCCTTCACTCACAGAATGATTAAAAACATCCACAAATGGCATTAAGTATAGAGGTATGAAACAAAACAAGGCAACACAGTTATGATTTAACATTTTTACAAATGCTTAATGGATGAAATCACATTAATTATATTATTTTATAATATAACGGCTCAGTTTGACTGTTACCTTAAGGTGTACTAACACGGGCAAAACATTCACACTATCAAATTAGCACCATTAATACCCCCCCACATGCAGAGATGTGTTAATGTGTGAGAATCTAATTTACAGGGAGCAGAAAAGATGTGATTGCACAAAAATATGAATTAGTAATATTTTTGGTGGTCGGGTTGCTGTCGGTGTTGCAGTAACCGTCTTGGAAACCATTAACTGGAAGCATTTGTTCTCTGTGTTCAGCGAAATATTGACCGTGGTCGTCCGGCTTGTCATGAGGCAGAAAGCTGACTCGAGATGACTCGTTGACACGTCTCTCCGCTGTAGTGCTTATGAGCAGCAGGTGTGACGGGTCTGAACCGACACCAGATGTTCGGGTGCTAATCCTCCTTATTTACAAAGGGTCATAACAGCAGGGAGCTGTCTCACTGCTAAGCTAAACCGTTCTGTTATCAAAAGGTAAAAGTTTACATTAAACTTTTTTTTTTGTTCCATTCACAACAATTGTACTCAAACTTGGGGGGGGGGGGCTGCATTTGTTTAATGACAGCGACGGGTACCTTAAGGTAGTCTTTGAAACACTGGCACAAGCGTTAGCAGAAAAGTGATTGAGGAAGACCAAATGTAGATATGTCTTAATGTTCAATAAAAAAGCCATGAAATGGAACAAAACCAGGAAAAGAAGGAAAGACCAAACTTTATTTTTTATAAGTGAAAACGCTACTGCGACAAGGTCTTGAGAACATGTACATATGGTTTATAAATGATAGTTATAATAGTCACACTAGTTATTGACTTGTACTTAACTGTTGGTTGCTCATATGCTTCTGACACATCCGACTAGTTAATGCTCCGCCACCGTTTAAAGCCGAGGCAAGTTTGCGTTGTTCCACGATTAGTTGTTTTTGTTTGTATCGCATTCCTGTTTTTTTGTTGGAATGTGCTAAGAAGAGAATTAAAACCTTAGACTTTTTATTTTGTTCTGTTTTAAATCTCGTCATTTCTTTCCTCATCAGCTGTAATGTGTTATTAAGCTCACCTTCTAGAGAACTTGAGAAGAGTTAGAGGAGCCTTTCAGATGTGACAAGAATGTTAAAAAGCAAACCATTTAATGAATAAATATGTACTGCTTCAAACCTCACTGGGGAGTTTTGTGTGGCTTGGTTTTTTGTTTTTTTCCCCCTCAGATATGAGTCATATACTTCAATCGATCATGTTTGTTTACTGCTTGTGCAGAGAGGGGATTTAATTTGCCTTCTCAGGATTTGCATTTGTGAACATCTACACTTAAATTACTTTTCTGAGATTTCTAATTTCACATCCCAAAAAAAAGTTCAGAAACTGCTTACATGTGATGGTCTCCTGGTCTATACAGCCTCTATGCTGTAGTTTGATATACGTCATCACATTATGATTATTATTATAAACTAATTATAAACTTTTGTGTTATAGTTTTTGTAAAATATGAATTATTAAACTGTCAGATAAAGCTGTAAAATGTAAACAATTTCCCTCTGAAATGTAGTGCAGTGGAAGTACTATTAGGTAGCATTAAGTGGAAGTACTTGGAGTACAAGTACCTCCAAACTGTAATACAGTACATGTATAAGTTAACTTCTTCCACAGCCGATTTACTTGTTGGAAAAAAAAGAAAACTGACGCGCCACAAAGGTCATTTTTGGGTCTTCTTTATTTTCTGTTGCAATAACGCAACTTTGGCCGCGAGATGGCGCCATTGCTCCACGTGCCACCCCCCCCCCCCTGTCCGCCGCAGCGGCGAAGCACTCAAATTGGACGTGTTGCGCACATCTTCCCCCGTTGTCACATGAGAGAACACCCGGGTCTGTTTCGATTGCTTGGTTTCTCACGCCACACAGCTTATCAAATTGTTATTACACAGCAGATGGGATGCGGTTCATTTATTTAATTCCATTCACCACAAAGAGCCACGGCGCTATGGTTTTACAAGGGGGGATCAATGGGCGCAGTCAAAATGGATTTAAGTTCAGGCAATTAAAGAGTGTGGCGCAACGCCTGTGTGAGCATATTTGTGATGACTTATTAATGTGTTCAAATAACCAAAGCCCTCTACTGTGGAATCTATCGATCTGATTGATCGGTAATACACTTGATTGAATGTGTGGACTCCGCTGGACAACAGTGGGTGCAATTAGACGATGAATTGTTGCGGGCGTTCTAGACTCGATGCCTGGGATACGTGTGTGTGTGTGTGTGTGTGTGTGTGTGTGTGTGTGTGGGGGGGGGGGGGGGGGGGGGGGGGGGGTTCGGTCTCCTTTCTGGCTGTGGAGAGTCGTGCGCTGTCCCTTTCAACACCGACGACCGGAGGAGCCGGAGAGGAGTGAGTGCGCGCGGATTATAAAGTGCGGGGAGCTTAGCGAGGACCATGGATACAAATCAGGTGCGTTTTGCCAACATTATTGATCACGGCTGTCATATTCCGTGTATGAGGAATTTCTCTCTCTCTCTCTCTCTCTCTCTCTCTCTCTCTCTCTCTCTCTCTCTCTCTCTCTCTCTCCTGTGTATCTGAGACTCATTCTTGGGTATTGACTTCATTACAGGCAGCCTCCCTCTGTTGCCACCTTAAACAAGTGCGGGGTTAATAATTGCATTTTCTCCCCTAAAATCAGCTCTGCTGATCACGACGGAGCACTTTTAAATATCGGCTGTGTATATATATATATATATATATATATATATATATATATATCTTCTTCTTCTTCGTGTCTTCGTGTTGTGGATGGTGTAATTGCCTTTGCTGGTGTATGAGGGGGGTAAAAATCTCACTCCAGGAGGGCTGATATTTGTGGGGAAAAACTGCTGAGCTCCGCAAGGAAGTTGCCTGAGGCGGACAGGGACCCCAAGGAGGAGTCCGCGGAGGAGGCTGGAGACGGTGCTCCCCTTCACACGCTGTCGGATCAATTTGATTTTCTGAGGTATCTCATATGCTATCATTTCGATTTTTTCCCCTTCATCCCCTCAGACCAAATGCTGTTGCCTCTTTTTTTCCCCCTTCTTTTTGCTGTGGATGTTTTCTCTCCTTTGGGGGCATGCATCCTAACATTCCTGTATTTTTGGACAGACTCTCTTATTGTTTGAATTTGTCTTGCTGCCGATGTGTTATGGGATTTTATAGATTTTTGCTCATTTTCATTTTCACATGGATTCTGTGCAATGTAGTGGTTAGGTGAGTAAATGTCTACCCAGCACGTAGAAGAGATATGTTTCAATTAGTAACTCAAAAATTGCGTGGGTATTGCGTATTGAACAAAAAAAAAACTGAGACATGAACCATCAATCTCCATAATTACACCATTGCAATGGTGCTTCTCTGCTTTCACTGTCTTAATTAGGGTGCAATCAGAATGCGACCACTGCTGTAGAAGCCACGCAGGGCTGCATATGAGCATGTACACCCTCATCACTCTGATCTCTCACGTAGTCTTATTTCTGAACCTGTGGGCCGGGTTTTATCTCCAGACACATGACCTCATCATGTCACAGGCATCCGTTTCACCGATGATGAGTGAGCTAACTCTGTCTCTTGAAAGCTGGGATTTTACGTGTTTATCCATATATGGAACCAATTAGAAGACGATATAGGAAATGAGTTTTCACTGGTAGAGAGCATGAATGGGAAAATATGCTGGATTTAGTATAGATGGCTCCAAAAACACAGATTCTCTTAGTGTTATATTAAATATATTGCATTAAAATGGAATCTATGTGTATGGATATGCCTAATATGTGCATTTAACTTAATATAAATGTAATTATTATATTATATTTTTTGGGTAAGCCTATAATGAATTGGCGAAGGTGAATCCACGTGTGTGTGTGTGTGTGTGTGTGTGTGTGTGTGTGTGTGTGTGTGTGTGTGTGTGTGTGTGTGTGTGTGTGTGTGTGTGAGAGAGAGAGTGTGAGAGAGTGAGAGGGCAGGGTGTACTGACTGCCTCATTGGCCCACGATCTTGCTAAAATCATTTTGCTGCTAGAAAGAGTGAGAGACAACAGGTAGACGGGTATGAATGAGATGAGACCGAGGAGAGGCAGACCGCAATTGTTGAATGAGACACCGTTTTAGAGAGAGCGAGAGAGAGAGAGAGAGAGAGAGAGAGAGAGAGAGAGAGAGAGAGAGAGAGAGAGAGAGAGAGAGAGAGAGAGAGAGAGAGAGAGAGAGAGAGAGAGAGAGAGGCATGCTACCTCTTTCTGAAAAGAGCAGCAAGCTCCCTAGAGGAATGAGGAGGCCTGCAGTAGACGATAGAGTAAAGAGGGAGAAGGAGGAGAGGGTGGAAGAGAAGGAGACAGAGTGGGAGAAATTAAAACGAGGGTGAATTAGAAAGGGATAAAAAGTGGAGGACAACATGAAGAAACTGCAGGAGGTGAAGGAGTGGAGAAAGTGCACAATTGAGGTCAGGTGTGGAGTGAAGAGAAAACAGCTGGAATGAAACAAAAAAAAAAACAATAGAGCAGCGAGTGGGCAACACTCATCTAGACAGCCAGCCGTGGGTGTAAATTAAAGAGAGTGACGATCCAGCTGCAGCCTCTTGGGCTTTAAACCTCTTCATCTGTGAGCCACTAACCACCACAGCGGAGGAAACCTCTTCCTTCAGGAGGTCCTCCTCCTTCTTCTAGGCTGCCACGCAGGAGAAGATATCTCTTCTTTTTTCTAGCCTTTTGTAAAGTGTCATAAAAGACAAGGACCCTCATGGGAGCATGGGACTCAAAGAGTAATAGCAGGTGTGTATTACTGTCACATACAGACAAGGTAAAGTAGTGTGAGACTTTTCACCCCCTTTTGAAATAACCAATGAGAGTAAATGAGTCATGAAACTTTTAATAACCTCAGGGCCTCAGCTCCGTCATGAAACATTCACACGTTGCACTGATCTGACTTTTTGGTGCCCCTCTCGAGACGTTTGCATGTAGTTACATCTTGAACTTGAAAAGTGCACTCGGTAGTTTGCGGATCTCCAGCCCGATGTGTCTCCCTCTTCCCTCCCGAATATAGAAGAGCCGAGTCACACTCAGTTGTCCCTCTCTGGCTCCCTTACACTCCAGATGGGCAGCGTAGATGGCAAAAACGGGGATTTAGTGATCATGTGTGGTTCAAAATGAGACCAAACCTTTTTAACAGGTGTGGGTTTTTTTTAGCCACGACAAATGCCGAAATGTGGCTTGCAACAGGCCAGGGCAAGGTGTGTTTTTAACCGATTGTCAGAAATTCACTGAAGCAGTTGTTGATTACTTGCAGCCCCTAACGGAAAGTTAAGAAGAGCGAGAAGTCAATGACCGTATAAAAACAGTCAATAATAAAATTGTGGTTCAATGCAACCCTGAGAGATCCTTGAGCATACGGTCCTAAATGACGAAACATTTTTAGGCTGATGGGTCCGGCACATGCACGCACGCACACATACGCAGACACACAAGCCCTGATGCATTATCACCGCCAACTTTTCATAACACGAATGTGCGCTCCCTGGACTTAAAACGTCCTTTACGTTAACTTAAGTCCTCGTGGTGGCTCCCTGTTTGGAAAGATCCGACTATTGCCAAATGTTAAGAGCCGGAAAAATGAAAAGCAATGGAGTGAGCTGAATCTGTGAGCTATAGTGGATCCTATTAGACTATATTTAATTGCAGTTGTTTAATTATGTGTAATGAATTGATAATGGGGGCTCCGGCCCTCTCTGGGCCTGAGCCAAGTGGAGCCGAGGAAAAAGTGTTGAATAAACAAGTATTGGGGTGAGTACAATAACGGCTAACCTATATAAAGCAGCAGGGGTTTTAATCATAGCTGGGACTGTGTATGAGTGGCTTTGACCTAATTCCATTTAGAGTGGAGAGGAACTGATACATTAATTGGGACAGAATTAAGTTATAAATGGATTCATCGAGAAAGCGGCTCACGCTGGGATGAGATCTAAGGCTGAAACCTGTTAGGGGGCCCTTGTGGGTGAAATTAGGCAGGCTTGCTGAATATTTAAAGTTAAAGTTATGTGAATGATGCTTTGCTTTAGGAATCTTTTACTGTTTTTTTCTTCTTCTTTAAGTTAAGCGGGAAAGCTTTTTGCAATGAAAGTGTAGGATTTGATCCCAGATTATCCTAAATTATCAGTAGGATCTCATTTAGTGTGATTTTGGCAGGGCCGGATTAACCCACCAGGGGCTGCCATTGCAAAATGGAGCCTTAAGCCTCTACTGGTGTAACATCATCACCAAATTGTCATCTATCGGCAAGCAAGTGAATAATATCTCCCAAAATGTCGAAAACTATTGTTTTAACATTAGGATGCAGCTCAGTAGTCTATTTGTGCTAAGAGATCGTTATTTAAGGGAGGATAAGCAATGGAATGAACTACAGGGCTAATTAAAGGCTAAATTGTGTGAAAAAAGGCCACGTCAGAAGCAAAGCTTGTGTGCCTTGAGGTAAGCAGGAAGCCTATAATTAAAAGCGGTGTTTCAGAGTGATGGCCTGAATAAGTAGAAACAATGTTATGAAACGTAGACCAAACGGCCTTATACGGCACTGAATGGAGCTGGATTTAATACGATGTCTAATTCTTTATTAATATTTCAATTCATAGGAGCATTGCATCGTTACCAAGAGCTACGTATAATGAATGCTCTTAGTTAACTAAAGATTTCAGGAAAAGATGTACGGAAAAAAACAACAGCTAACTTATCTTTAAATACTTATTTAAGGATCAAAATGTTCAAATTGCTTCCTCACTCTCAACAGTCTCCATGGAAAATGAAAAAATAAAAATCAGAAATTTTGTCAAGACCAATTTTTTAATTCCCTGCTCAAACCAACTTCCAGCACTTTCCAAGGATACGGCTACTTAATATGCAGCTCAGAGAGTGGAGCATAGCATTATTACTGCCAGGGATGGAGGTGCAACAGGAACATGTCTATTGTTTGGAAACTGTTCATTTGAAAAAACTTTCAACATCACATCTACCTGTTGTGATTTCAAACTCTGTGTGTGTGTGTGTGTGTGTGTGTGTGTGTGTGTGTGTGTGTGTGTGCGTGTGCGTGTGCGTGTGGCACGGTGCCGCTGGATGTAATGTGTTCATTTAGCTGCAGCAGAAACAGCAGGTGTTGGAATGATGCAACACACACACACACACACACACACACACGCTCCGAGGCACTCGCTCTCTCTTTCTCTCAATCTTCTCTCTGCTGTCTTCGGAACTCTCACCCTGTCTCACGTGGTTTCCCTCTGTCTGTCTCTCCTCCCCGTCTCACTGCGTCCTCCTTCTTCTCCTCCACCTCCTCCTCAACCTCACTCCGCTCATCTCTCCGTTGCTCTTCCTCACCTCCACTGCAGCGGGGAGTTTACGCCTTTGTGCGAATAGCCCCAAGGAGCTTGCCAAGGTTCTCTCCTGTCATTTTAACAGCTGTATCATCGATATGCCAAGAGACAAGTGTGGATGTGTGTGTGTGTGTGTGTGTGTGTGTGTGTGTGTGTGTGTGTGTGTGTGTGTGTGTGTGTGTGAGAGAGTGTGTAGAGGTGATTACAAACCGACAGACTTAAGGTTTTCAATTATAGAATGGCAGTGAAAATTTTGACAGGTCTGCTGGAAAAGCCTGTACCCATGTGAGCGTGCGCAGGCGAAGGAGCGTTGTGTGTATTTTTAACTTGTTTTTGGTATGCCTGACTGCATTTTCTCATTGCCCATGAGGTGGTTTTACACATGTTTGTCAGGTGGACCGTTCATCCCCGTAGCAGCTTGATGTTCACACCACACTGCTACTTAGAAATCTTCTCCCTGTCTCTCTTCTGCAGGCTCTACTGAAAATGTGACTTGTGGATTACAGGCTCAACTCCCCAACTATATATTTGTACTGCACCGGTGCCACATTTCTAAGCTTCGCTCTTTGTCGCACTGTCCATTCTGGAATATGATTCGCTCATGGGGCTCGGCTAGCTCCACCCCTTGGGTCCTCTACTCCTCCCCTTTTGACCAATAGGAAGGCCCTACTTTTTAGTATTCCCAAAAACACATCCTCAGTTTTGGAATATCCATCAGAAAGCCCCCGTTTTAAGACTTGGCTCTTGTTTGGTAATCAATCCTTGATCATGGAACCACAGTGGAACCCGACTTCCTGCCCACAATCTCCCTCTGTTGTCTTCCTGCTCATGGCTACTTCTTACACTTGGCTCCTTCCTGTCGCCGCCCCTCAGCGGATCCCAATAGACCCCCAGGCGGCGCCCGAGTACGCCCACTCCATCCGACTGGATGGCGACATCATCCTCGGCGGATTATTTCCCGTGCACTCGCGGGGGGACCGCGGCACGCCCTGCGGGGAGCTGAAAAAGGAGAAGGGCATCCATCGTTTGGAGGCCATGATGTTTGCCATAGACCTGATCAACAAGGACCCCGAGCTGCTGCCCAACATCACGCTGGGGGCCCGCATCTTGGATACCTGCTCCAGGGACACGTACGCTCTGGAGCAGTCCCTGACTTTTGTGCAGGCCTTGATTGAGAGGGACGGCTCCGACGTCCGCTGCGCTAACGGGGACCCTCCCATCTTCACCAAGCCGGATAAAATCGTAGGGGTGATAGGAGCCGCGGCCAGCTCGGTGTCCATCATGGTGGCCAACATCTTGCGCCTGTTTAAGGTAAGATTTAACTGTGAAAAATGTAATT
>NW_027176717.1:160000-215000 GCF_023349555.1 Cebidichthys violaceus
ATGGAGGACACATACCTGGAACATCCTCTCCATCGCTAAACCTGCCACCTGTTTCCAGTTTGCCGCCCCTCCCCTGCTCCTCTTGTCAAAAATATTTTCATTTTGTCTTCTATTTTTCTCTGTGACCGCTCATCCTCAAAGAGTAACTGCTTCATCCTCGGATATTGATTTTGCTCGTGCGTGGCTGGTAATTACAGCAGCATTATGGATCGGCTGACCCCTGACGCTTTTGGTCACCTCTTGAGGCAAACCTCGGCCATAGCTGAATGATTTTAACCCGCTAATGTTTGCACAGGAAAAGCTAATACTTCACAACTACTACTACAACACCAAAAACTGTGGGTCATCTCTATCAATAACTATGACATTTTGTACATCTTTTAAAGAGCGAGGAGGTGATAGCTGCCCTCACATCATAATGGACTGTGTGTGTGTGTGAGTGTCTTTGTTTGCTCCATTACATTACATTACATTTACATTACAGTCATTTAGCAGACGCTTTTATCCAAAGCGACTTACAATAAGTGCATTCAACATTGGTAATCAAAAGAACTACTAGTCACCAGAAGTCATAAGTACATTTCCTTTTCCAAACAAGCATCTAAGAGCATGAAGCAGAGCATAACTCAGAGCCAAAGTACAGTGCAGAAACAAAAAAAACAGTTAGTGCTATAAGTAATACGAATACAATAAGTGCAACAAGCTAGTATGAAAACAATAAGTGCTAAGTGGAAGGCTCAGGGTAGCACTTCCTGAAGAGGTGGGTTTTCAGTCTGCGCCGAAAGATGGGCAGCGACTCCGCTGTCCTGACGTCAGTGGGAAGTTCATTCCACCACTGTGGGGCCAGGACAGAAAACAGCCGTGACCGAGTCGATCGGCCGCCAGGACCTCTGAGCGACGGGGCAACCGATCGCCCCGAGGCAGCAGAGCGAAGTGGTCGGGCGGGGGTGTAAGGCTTGACCATGGCCTGGAGATACGAAGGAGCTGTTCCTTTCACTGCCCTGTAAGCTAGCACCAGAGTCTTAAACTGGATGCGAGCTCTTACAGGAAGCCAGTGTAGAGAACGGAGAAACCAGGAAGTCCTCACTATCTTACAGTGAAGCGAAGGGCGCCTTTTACTCAGTCACACTCGCTGCACGCTGTGCATTGGAAGCTAAAAAAAAGAAAAGAAAAGAAATTCATAAATTGATAAGTGGTGGCTCTCCCCTGGTGAGAACACATGAGATAAATTTGCCTCAGGGAATTCAGGAAACACTGCTCCTGCGCACACACGAGACACACACACAAGCTCTGGAATCTCTACCTTTCACTCAATCAGCGTCCTTTCCGCGTGATTCTCCTTGAGGCTCTCAAACACACACACACACACACACACACACACACACACACACACACACACACACACACACACACACACACACACACACTTGCATACAACCCTCCATGCGTGAGCCGGTGTGTGAGCCGTTGTGCGGCCCTTTACTCAAGGTTTGCATCTTGGTAAAGTATGTCTTACATATGCGTGTGTATATCTATGTGAACGCTTGCGTGAGGGGGGCAATAGCTGCAGACGAGCACGCCAATTGCTTCCATAATTCAGCCGCGGCCTCCTTTCCTCTCCGTCTGTCTGGGGAATTAACTGCCGCACCGTGTGATATTGCTGATATATTCATCTGCCTGTGTATTACCACTGCAATGATTGCTTTCCCTGAGCACTGCTCTCACTGTTTGAGGTGTATTTTTGAACCATGCATTGTGTGACATCCCCACTCCCAGGAGGCACTTGAATGAGTATAAAGTATACGTATCTACATGTACAAAATGACATTTTCCGTGTGTGTCTCCAAATAGAGTGCTCGCGTGCACGTGCAAATGAAATCACACACTTTCTGCTACAAATTAGCGAGAGCAAATGTTTGCTCAAACCCTTGGAACGTTACACTAGGCGGGGGCTTTTGCACACTTAAAAGGCACACTACAACAATCTCCTTTTCAGGCACGGCAGCACCCTCTGAAATACAAATCAACTCGCCGTTCAGCTTCACAACAGCTGCATTAAAATGCAATTAAAGGCGTTTTTTTCCCCCCTTTCTATTCAGATGCCAATTCAGAAACAATCCCTGACAGATGTGCTATTATTCTGCAGGTCAGACAGAGTTTGCCATTACAGTCTCGTCCTAATGCATGCAGAGGGTTTGAAGATATAACGACGGGCAAGAAAGCAAGAGAGGGAAAAGAGTGCAAAGAAGACATGGTGAGGAAAGACAGAATAAGACGATAGAGAAAAAGCTTAACAAATTTAAAAAAAACAGAAGAGAAAGACAAAACAGGAAAACTGACCAAAAAAAATGAAGTGAGCAAGGGAGACCGGGGCACCCTTGAGAGCATAATGATGTGGTGTTGATTTCTTTCACGGAGGCATTATGCATTGAGAGGGTGATGATAATGACGCCACACAGAGCACACTGAACAGCAAGCAGGAAACCTCATTAGGACGAGAGTGGGTCTCGGGTTTGTGTCAACTCGTGCTTGTGAAGTGTTCCTGAAGCGGGAAAACATCGCAGCCGCTCCAGACGAGCAGGACCACGATCATCCAACCTCTACTAACGAAGGCAGCCTTAATGAGCAAATGGTTAATGAAGGGGGCCTTAATTGTCCTTCTGAAATTATTTATTACTTTCTATTTGTTGAGTGTTGCTCGGGGATGATTCATTTACTAGAGCCACATGTAATGGGTGAATGCAGACGGAATTAGATTTGTTTGCAGCTCAATGGTGCCAATCCTTTGAACTGGGTTTGAAAATGACATTTTCCAGGTGTTAACATGCTTGAAATTGTGTCAGTGTGGAGCTTAGCATTATTCCACTAATGAGTCGAGTCAAGTCATTGCTGTCTACTCAAAACCACCAATTACAAATTTGCTTCAAAGAATCTGTACAATCTGTACAAAACAGCCATCCTACATTCTTAGAGCCTTGATTCAGATGAGGAAAGCTCCCTCCAAAAAACACTGAAACAAGTGAAATACCTTGAAGGACCCCTTATACAAAGCAGATCTAACTTAACTAACTCTATGTTCCTTAACTAGATGCCATTTTCTGTATATATGGCATCTAGCAATAGAAATAGTTACGTAGAAAGGGAATGACAATATTAGGTAAATACAATGCTGTATGAAGAATATGACAGAATATATACAGTATTAGTGACACCAGACAATCCAGGGACTTCAGTGGTTACCTTTTTCGTTTTGTATGCAAAAAAAAGACATTTGTTTGTGTGATTTGTTATTTACTTGGAGGGCTCTGGCGCATATCTGTTTGTTTTCACCTTTTCTCCACATTTTTCATTGATTTCCTTTCACCTGAAGTATTTTCATAGAAAGAGAAGCTCTCTAACTGAGAGATGCAACAAAACATCTTGGTATCGGATAGGCCTGGTACTGACTCAGATAGCTGGATCTGTGAGGACGGGCTGATCTGGACACCATTCAGATACCATTATTTCAATAAATAACAATTCAGTGCATTTATATCTGTGTATTTATTTGTTACATTTTGTTTTAAAACTAATGTTTAAGTCAAGCTTGATGTTGTCGTACACATAAAAGAATGATCCCACTCACTTTCACACAGCGAGGCAAACAGCTTCATCAATCCAACACTGGTATCGAGACTGAAAAAGTCCGATCGGTGCATACTTTTACCGTTTAAGGCGATCAATGTCCTTTTGTGGCACGAAACATTTTGGTGCAAAGGGCCAAAAACAAAACAATTCAACTGAAACCATTGGTATGTTCAGCAGACTGAACTTTGACCACACACGATCCCAACCACAACATATAAACACTTGTGTACATACACGTACAGTGATGAAATGTAATTTAAAGTTTAATGAAGTTCTCTGATAAGAACCTAGAGGTTAATAAAAATGTGTTTCATGAAACTGCTGACGGTGTGTGTGTGTGTGTGTGTGTGTGTGTGTGTGTGTGTGTGTGTGTGTGTGTGTGTGTGTGTGTGTGTGTGTGTGTGTGTGTGTGTGTGTGTGTTAATGTGTGGATGTATTTGTGACCACTTCACTGTGAATGTGTGTGAGGGTTTCCTAAAAAATAAAGGCATTCATGGAATCTGTGTGTTCGTGAGGGAGATGGAAAGAGTAAAAGAGATAGAGACTGCCTGCGAGTATTATCTGCTAGTGCACGTATGGAGAGTACCGGTGTATAGAGTACATTAGAGTGGGATGGGATCCTATCTCTCCTCTTCCTTTCATCAGGTTGGGTGCCTGAATAGAAGCTCAGATAAGGGATAAGTGAACCTATTACACACGGACCATGCTTTCACACATCACAGCCGGACAAAGCCGACCATTTTGACTTGTCAAAGCAGGGAAAAAAGCATAGTTGTAACTAATAACATTAATGGCTCCTCTGTCACATTTGACGTTACAGACCTTTTCTCACAATGGAAATTTCAACTTGTCAAACACAGGGTGTAACTAATGATGTCAAAATGTATTCCACGACACATGTTGCTATTACAATGCTACTAGTTATTATGTTAGTTTGTCAGCTAACATTCTCTCTACTTTGATCCGTTCTGACTAATAAGGTAGGAGTTGGCAGCCACGGTTGCGGTGTGTACCCAACATGCATCGTGTATTTTTTTGTGGTATGAGGAAACTCATGTTTACGTGGGGATTATTTGTAAACTGCATTAAACTGTGGTGGGATTTGGGGGTTGTATAAGATGCCAATGCTAACCGCTCAGCCAACGTCCATAATTGTTCAGGTGTGAAGCCGTGCCAAGCGAGCCAGCGCCCCACAATTACCGGGATCCTGGCACACTTGCATGGAATGCAGAGATTGTTTGTGGTATTAGTATAACAAGTCCATTGGGAGGAAGAGCTCATGGCTTCAGCAAGAACAGCACAAACATGTAGATCACTAACTTAAATGTTCTTAATTCAATTTAATATAAATTTGACATTTTTGGGGCTTTTTTGTTGCCTACGCATCATAACGCGCACGTTGAATAATCATCATGCAAATGGCGTGCCTAGTTCTATGCAAGGGTGTGATGGTTGAAACACTTGGATGAATCTCAACGTGTCTTTCCAACACAAACTTCTTGTTGCACATTTGTTCAGCCCGCACGATTCCACCGCTCGCTTTGGAAGACAGTGCAGAGGCATTGGAACGATGCAGCTGTAATGGCTTTTCTCATTTGAAATAAATTAACTCGACACAGAGAGAAAATGAGGGAGAAGTTGCAGAGTGGAAACTCGAGCTGGCGAGTTATAATTTTATGAGAGGCATTTGCCATCTTATGAACTAAACTTTAAGCCTGTTCTTGGTTTGCTGTCGTGTAGGTAAAGCTAAATAAATGATTATTTAAGCAGTGCATTTGTGTAAAATATGTGCTTGAAGAGCACTGTCACTTTTAATACAAATATTTTACATATTACAGTGACTCATTTTGCTGTCTTGGCCAACGTCCTTTTCATTGAGTTTCCTCAAATGAAGTACCACACTTTGTTTAAGATGAAGTAGACTAACTTACTAGATCTGGGCCTCATGCAAACAAAATAACTGACTGCAACGAGAAGCATCATTGGACATTGCTGGACAGTTGATGAAACACCCGTGAAAGAAAGAAAGGAAGGAGAACTTCAATGTCAAATAACGTGAGTCAACAGAACAAGTGAACGCTAACGTCTCTCTGTGGTTGTGTGCGTGCACTGGACACCTTGCTGTTTAGCTGTGAAGGTAAAGTGATGCGCTGCGTCTGTGCCTCGTTCCGTCTGCTCACTGAAGCGGTTGTGTGTTTTTTTAAGTTAGGCTCGCGCACAGCGTGCAGGTTACCAGGGCTGTGGCCCACCGAAATGGAACAGGGCCAGAAATATTGTTATTAATAGATTTATCGATTAACAGCAATTTAATTGTGATGCAACTCTTTTGATAAGAGATATAATCGTTGCAACCAAAAATGCCAAATATTTGATGCTCTTCTCCGTTTTATGTCATTGTAACAGAAATGCCTTTGTGTTTTGGACAGTTGGTCGTCCAAAACAAGACACAGACTCATGTCTTACTATGTTTTTTTGACATTTCATAGAAAAATTATAACAGTTCATCTAAATATGATACAAATGATCTTTAGTTACAGCCGTGCTGCAGAGTAGTGCTGTATACATATATTTATGAATGCTTAGAAGGTGCATAAGAAACATGTGATTTATCTACGGCTTGCACTTTCTTTCTATTTGATGTGAATGTAAAATCATAAAGTGTCATCCGAAAGTTCACTAGAATGCGTCATGTGGCCCCTGTGGTTTAGTAGTGAGCTGATAAGAACTGTGCACATCTGACAGGTGCGGGAAGATCTGTTTAGGCGTGTGTTTCTTAATATTTCATATTTATTTCTTCCATTGCATAGAGGCACTGGAGAAGGATGGACAGCATCCTTACACTGGTCTCAGAACACAAACTCGTGATCATGTCGTGAGTAATGGGAGTGTCATATTTGTGTTACATCTTACATCTCAACTATTTGGGTAATCTTTCAGTCCTGTAAAATAGCCTACACACACACACACACACACACACACACACACACACACACACACACACACACACACACACACACACACACACACACACGCGCACACATGTAATTGAGCCGCTATACAGGTGTGGAATTTGGTGGGAGGCTGATAATTGCTATGGAAAGTGTTTGAAATGGGAAAACTGAAGTCCTAGTGACTTGATGTTGTGTTTGCTAGATGTGTTTTGTCTGTTTTTTGAACGCTCTTGTTGCTTGTTACAGCATTTGTCATTTATTGGATTAACAAGAAAGCAATCTGTGCTGGACGACTGCTCCTTAAACTGCTTTTGTAATGTCTCACGTTATATCTGATTGGTTGCTTGCTCGTGTCGCTGTAATCGATGAGTGTGTGGGGGTGTGCTAAATGGTCGCGTTGCGTTGTATGACTTGTGTTTGCTACCATAAGTGACAGAGTGAACACTTGGGTGATAAGTTCAACATGGGTGGAGACAATAGTCATTCAATTTCAAACTTGCTTCTCACAGAAAGTCTTTGTAATAAAACGACACGTGAACTCAGGGATTATTTCTCAAGTCTCTTACTGGGGGCGTGGACGGGAAGGAATCATTTTTTTATATTTTTGGAGCGCGGAGTAAGAGACGCAAGTGCTTCATTAAATCTGCCTTATCTATCTTTCAAGCAGCATTCCCCGTGTTGAGGCGGCTGGGAAGTTGAAACAAGAGCACCCCGAATAGTTCACAGATTTGAAAACACATTCCAGTATGACTCAATTTTAATAAATATGAGTGAAAGTAGGACAGAAGAGAGAAAATGAGACGGGGGGACGACTTACAGACGAGGAAAGGGATTCTCTCTGAAATGAGGTGCAGAGCATTTTGTGATAAGTTTCTGCTGGTATGGAGCTAAAACTCAAAAGTGTATGTTTGATATGGAGCAATGATTACCAGCTGGGATGGTTCATGATGTTTGGCAATGAAAGAAGCAGATATAAAACAAGTTATGGAGAGAAAATGGCAGCTTTTCCTGCTTCTTCTCTCCACTTTACTATTCAGATTAACCTCTTATTCTGTTTCCCCTCCACAGTAGTGTCATTTTCTTGTTTTTCTCTCATCCATATTCTTTTCCATCCCCTAAAAGAGGCGGACGAGGCCAGTAAATAGCGATACACGGGAAAGAAGCAGGGCAGTAAAAGTGATAGATAAGGAGATGGAAGGCAGTAAAGCGGTTATCGTCAAGACGAAAAGAAGTTCAGCAGAAGAGCAGCTGAAGGCTTGAGGGAAAGCGACGGGTTGCGGGAGGTGTTTTTACATCTCGCAGCGATGTTGCATGAGATCAGAGAAAGCAGGTGGGAGGAAGAATAATAAAAAAAAAAGAGGTTAAGTGTTTGGCGTTTCCACATGCCCGCTTTCCTGCTCTCGGCATGCCTCAATCCATCTTTCTTCTTCAGCGGCTGCTTTTCTTGTCTGCTCTCCATCGCCTGCTCTTCCTCCTCTGACCGTGTTAATAGCTGCGGCGTATTATTTATGAAAGCAAGGTCAGAAGACATGGAAAGAACATTAGCAGAAAGCCATTGGTCCTCCTGCCAAAAAAACCCCACCATATCTTTTTGAGGGGGGGGGGGGGGGGGGGGGGGCATTGACAGGACGCGTGCATGCTTGTGTGTGTTAAAATAGATGTACTCCTTTGGAGATTTATATAGAACATGACATATGCTGGATATGACTCTCTCTCTCTCTCACACACTCTCTCTCTCTCTCTCTCTCTCTCTCACTCTATTTTACACGCACACACACACACACACACACACACACACACACACACACACACACACACACTTATATACAGTATTTCTATCCCCTCTATTTGTTTGTCTATTTAAATGGCAGTGATCGATGCAATTGATTTATCGATTGACAAAGAATAAAATGGGAGAGTTAATTTATGTATTGGGCTGGTATATAAGTGTGATATCGGTTTGCTAAGAGTTGGGAGCAATAGCATGTGTGTTTGTGTGTGTGAGAGGAAGACGAGGAGAGACGAGGAGAGAGAGAGAGAGAGAGAGAGAGAGAGAGAGAGAGAGAGAGAGAGAGAGAGAGAGAGAGAGCATTACTTGCAGGGTTTTGCCAATTACCCCCCTTAAGCTGGAGGTCAAGGAGGACAGAGACGGAAAACATTTCCTTCTTTTTTCCCCTGTAATCCGCATTCATTGCCTGCCAGTAAGAGTGTCCTCCTCCTCCCCCTCATCACTCTCCCTCCCTCCTGCTTCCAGAATCTCTAAGGTCATGCTCAGACCGACATTAGCATTGTGTGAAAAAAAAAAGAAAAAGAAAAGAGCCACAAGGCAATGCAACAATATCCAGCAATGTGCTCCGTTGGCCCACTCACATACGTACAAGCAGTAATCCTGGTAGATAACTTTAAGTGAATGGAGTAATTATACTGCTTACCTTACAATCTGTCCACACAGATGATAAAATAAGTGTTGATAACTTCAAGAGTTGTAATTTTCTGTCTCATAGTATTATAAGTCACTGGGCCGTGTTTCTGCAGTGTTTCTATTGGCCAACCAGGCGCATCTGCACAGTCAAAGCTGAACAATGGTGAATAAGAGTCGGATGAAGATTAAACCAAAACAAGAACCACATGCTTGAATTTCTTTGTCCTGTGTACCTTTTTGTTATAAAGAGAATGGAAGATAAATGATTCTCTGAATGAAAGTGTCCCCCCCCCCATCCCTATACCTCATTACTATTTGATTTTGCTCTTTTACTCCAGCTTCTTCATCTCACCACCCCTCCTGCTCCTCTCCCTCCTCCCTCCTTCCTCTCTGTCCTCCCTCTCTCTGCCCTCGCTGCCCTAGCCGGTAGCGCTCCTCATCCGCGATAAGGCGGCGCTAAACGGCCTCGGTGCAGCGTCCCCATGTATTTTTAATGGCCACGCTCGTCATGCTAGAATCTCAGCTTGAATTATGCATAGAGGGTGAGTGAGGGAAAAGAGAGAGGGACAGGAGAGAGGGCACGGGGAGGAGAGATGGAGAGAGAGAGGGGGGGTATGAAACGTAACAAAAGATGAGGATAAAAGACGACAGGAGATGAGAGATCATTGAGGACAAAAAAAAACATGCCGGGAGAGTGAAAAAGATGGAATGAGAGATGGAGAGAGAAAGGGATGTGTATTTTGGAATAATCACAGCTCTGACAGAGGAGAGGACAGTGCGACCTCTCACCTCCCTCCACCAAGCCCTCATTTTATCTCTGTCCATCCCTGGATCTGACTTCACCTCCACACCCTGCATCCCTTCATCTCTCTCTTTCTCTCCAGGGCTCCCTTTCTTCTCTGTCTTGCTATTTCATCACCTCTTCTTCAAGCTCTCTGTCTCTATCTCTCCCTTTTACATCCCTCACTCCTTCTTTTCTCCCCCAAAACTTAATACTCCTCTCAGTCCTCAACCCTCTCTTCACATTCCCTTTTTACTTTTTCAACCTCTTCATCTCACGCTCTCTTTCCACCTCCCGAAAAGTTTGGCCTTGGTAACGGAGTGCTGGAGGGAAGGAGGGGTGAAGAATGAGAAAAATGCGAGGACGTTAATAGATAGGGAGTAAAAGACAGACAGAGATGGACAAAGTGAAGGACAGACGTGGCTAAACCTTTAGACTATTGATTAGCGTCATGGACTTGTTCCTTTGCTCTCCCAAAATCCCACGTACGTCCTTCTTGGTAATGGACATTGGAGGGTGGCCGACATGTTCACCATGAGATAAGGGAGCAGATATCTCCGTTATTGCTTTCTCTCCCTCTCTTTTTTTTTGAAGTAGCTAGAGCTTCTATAAGTCTGTACATGTCTCCGAATTTGGAGCATCCTGTGTACATAAAAGGACATGTATCCCACAGAATCCATGAAAGTCCAGTGTGTTTTCCTGCCTACACAGTCTGAGGGAAGGTCAGATATTGAGCTGGTGGGTGGTGCATTTAACTGTGCGGAGCAGCCAGCTACACAGGGCTATTATTTTAAGTACACTATTATTTTTCATCAAGACAAAATGCTGTTTAACGGTGCACAGCTATATCAATAATAGCACGTGTATGAAGGAATCGATGAAAAAAATCAATACTTATCTATGCTTTCCAAATTTGTCGAATAACCAAACACACAGCAAGTTAACCCTTTACACTTCCATCGCAATCTTCAGCCTTCCTAATGAGTCCTAATCTTTTTACAAATCCAAAAACAGCCGAACATCAGCTTTACCCAAATGAGAGTTTGTAACTGATTTATTGCACTCTGGGTCCAAAAGCTGACATATTTACCTCATTATTCCCGGTCTGACAGTTCATATTTTGTACAACACTTCCACACCAGTGTAGATACAGCTACCGCTCAGTTGTTTTTATTTGGGGATGGGCTATTCATTTAATGAGGCTGTTCATAGTTTTGAAGGCACAATCGGTACATTTCTGCAGGGAAGAGACCTTTTTCACTAAGATTTTGACTCGTCATAGTAGGAGAAGCACAGGTGAAGCTCTTGGCTCCGTTACATTAAGCGTCCCAAAAAGCAAGTGTGCCAGCATTCACAGGAGATGTAGACATTTTTTCATGTTAATTATGCTATTTTGATTGCATGCCTTATCGTGCTTTTTGTCACGTCAAAATGTGTGCAGTGAAAAAGGTCCTGCTGTGCCCAAATTCATTCACTCATCTACTATTCAAGATGCAGGCTATGTAATTCTACGTTGGGAATTCTATGTTGAGCACTGTATAGTATCGTGTGACCCCGAGGATTGTCTGAAATGTTTTTTTGGTTGTTCGCTTTTTCTATGTGAGTCAAATGCAAAATAACAATTTCAGACAATACTCCGGTCGTAACTCTCATCCGGCATCCTCTAAATTTGCCATCTCTGCTCTTGATGGTAGTTAGCGCCCGGCTAGTGACCATCAATTGATGTTTTTTTTTTATCCCATGCACCATCTGCTAAGGCCTGAGCCACGCTAAGCGAACAAAAACAAAGGTTTCCGGCAGTTCCAATATCACAGTCGGTCCTGAGAAGAGGTCTAATCAGGCAGATTAAGTGAAAACCCCTGTGGGGATGAGCCACAGCGGCTTCAAATTGTCGACCAATTAGGAGGTGAAGGCAGGTTGAAATGCTTTGTTTTGAATTTGATGTTAAAACTGAACTTTTGTTTGTGTCGCAGATTAAAGATGCAGCAGTATTAGTAGTTGTAGCTGTATGATTGCAGTGCTAGAAGCATGCCAACTCGTATTATTTGTGGTGGTATACAAGTACTCCTAGAAGTAGCCTGTTCCTGGAAGTCAGCAAAGTTGACTTTTGGTCATCACCTCTGTCGGCCTGTCAGATGTGACTCATGGTGAGTCATGCACACAGCCTGACTCCACTGTTGACTCCTCTCCGGTGCTGATAGGGCTTTGAGAGCTGAAGCTAAAATTGAGGGGTTACATGATGAGAGAAACCCTTGAGGCTTTGGTATTTTGGTATGTTTTTGATATTTCGACGCGACGTCTCTGATAATTGGGATGACATTTAGAAAAAGCTTTGATGTCTTTCCCCTCGTCTGTCAGGGAGCACGAAGAAAGGAACACGGAGACAAAAAATGCTTCCTCTCTATAGGGGCCGGGCTTTGCTTTAGCTGCTCCAAAATGTCCCCCAGTCATTCCAGTGAGATCAGTTTTATGTGCCTAATTGCCCAATGTTGAGCAGGTGATTAATCAACAATTTACCATGATTGATTATGCAGTGTTTGGACAATACAAAAATATTAAGCGCCCATAAATATGCCTCCTGTCAACTAAGACGGTCACTCCATGCATTCTAATTTGAATTAAATGAGCTAAAGACCGTTATCCAAACCAGAGATACAACATACAGGCAACCATCCCTAGTGTCATCTGTTGATGTGGGGAATCAAATATCCAAAAAAAAGATTTTAGTGCCAGTGGAGCTTTTAGCTGCATCAGATGATCATACGTAATTGCTTACAATTTGAACTCCTAGCGCAGTGCCTGTCCAAAACGCGCATGTTCAGCACGGGCTGATAGCTCGGCCACAGGTATTCCAAAAAAAACTTCCAACTCGACGCTGCGCTTCCTTGGGTCCTAAGCGATACGCCTGCCACGACAAAGTCGCTTCCCCGAGCAATGCAAGAGTCTGCGGAGAGCGAGCTATACCCAGCATGCTGCAGGGGTGTAATAATTAATATCATAGAAGAGTTAGCAATTCATTTCTTCATGGTAGTATTTAGTCACTACATATCTCTGGTGTGCAGGAGGTTTTTTTTGTTTGTTCTATATTGTCTACCCTATGGTTTTGTCCTACGCACCTGTTGACCTACAAACGTTTGCTCTTTTTATGGTAGAATTTAGAAGAAAAAAATCTATTTAAAAAAATCTCTTTTATGTGTAACAAAATGTGTGCAGCATGACTGTAGTCTTCTGAAGCCAAACAATATGTTCAACTGTTACTTCACTGCCTCATATATTTTCCACAGTCACTAGTCCCCCTCTGGGAATCTGCTGCTGCTGCTGTTTGCAAACACTCTTTGTGAGCTTTTACTTTCGTGCTTTGAAGTTCAAAATACAGATCGCCATGTCATCAACTACTTAGTCATAAATAACAAAATAGACCCTTTAAGCCATTTTGGATTTATGCCTTTTGGTAGCTTTTTGCTAACTTTTTAAAAATGTATTTTAGGAAAGAAGTGGCACACTTACTTTGTTCTGCAGTAGCAGAATGAAGGAAATAGGATCTGCAACCTTTAATAGATATTTTCTATAATGAGCAGTAGTTGGGCTTTCAATAATTCTACATCTTCACATCTTGAAAATGACTTTGCTCTTTTACATTTATGCTGACTTGCTCCTCCATAATGTGATTTGATTTAAATGTTCAGTTTTCTTTTTGTCATATGATGACATAAAGGCCAACATTTAGCAAACATTAAGGATCCATGTGTTAGACTCACGATAAGGCTGCCATAGCTCTACCGATAGGGGGCGCAATATGAAAACTTTAGATGTAAAGAAGCGTCTACCCTATGAAATACAAACGATTAATTTGTTTTTTGTTAATTACAGTTTTAGAACCCAAAAGTACCTAATTTGCATATTCATTTTGTTTTAACTAAGGTATTGAATTTATGGCTCACCTCATTAGTTAGCCATCCGATGATCAGAAAACCATACTGATTTATTTATTTTTGAAGAAACGTCTTTTAGGGGGATGGTTGCACAATATGGGTTAACTTTCAGGGCCCTCATCATTTTGTCATTCTGGTTAATCAAATTACTTTCTAACACTCTCTCATGAAGGTAACATGTAGGAAAAGTCAAGTTTGAAAGGGGTGAGGTCAGTGATTCTGACAAAATAACATTAACATCTACTTAATAAGAATTGAAATTTACAGAATGGATTTGCATACTGCCTGAAGATGGAGAAATAGGTTAATCTTATTATTTTTTTTTTTTTTTCAACCTGTTCTTATGTAGTGCACATAATTCAGTTTAACGGTAATTTCCAAATCCTCTGGAAATGGATGACATAGCTTCTTCTGAAGGTCCGTTACTGATCCACAGCCTGTGTATTATAATACCTGTTGGCGAGGCGATTGAGAAAGCCCTAGAGGGTGCTTACCACTGCTTAACTCCATAAAAAGCAGCTTCGCAACAATACATAAAACTCACCGAGTGTGTTTCCCTTGCCGTCTCAGAGGGGATTTAACTGCTAAGGCAAGACAAGTCTTTCCCTTCTCTCACTGAGCTCCGTCCAACTGGAGCTGGACACCTGCCAAGGTTTATGCATGTAAAAATGAGTACACACACGCACGCAGGCACACACACACACACACACACACACACACACACACACACGCACGCAGGCACACACACACACACACACACACACACACACACACACACACGGTTTGACGGTTTCACCCTGTAATCTAAACCAAAAAGTCCTGGCATTCATTTAGCAAAAAGTTTCCCACTGACTTTTTTTTGTTTGTTTTTGTTTAGTATCAGGATTACTGCAGATGGAGACAGAATTGAATGCTAAATATTACAGCCCATCTGTCTTTATGAGCCGATCCACACCGTATCCAAAACTTTCCGGCCTTGATGCGAACGTTTTTAACGTGGAAAATCTATCAAAATGCAACGTCCATGGTGCAAAAAAAGGTTCTTACAGCCTGAATTCTGAAAATAAACTATCTGTTTTTCATCTTGCGCTGTTTTAAAACTGCAACTCAGGACAGAAGAAACTCAAACTTTTAGGAACTTTAGAAAGATGAACACTTAGAAAGAGGAGCCATAAACTCAATCGAATTCAATCATAGTTAAATGTCCAGTGCTATCTTACAGATAAGGACAAAGAAACAACACTGGATGAAAAGTTAGCAGAGGAAGAGGTAAAAAACTTAAAGCTAAAGAAAGATGTTTTTTTTTTTTATTAACAACATAACTTGAACCGACAGTTATATTTTGGTGGCCTCTCGTTTTCTGTGATGCTGCCGTGAATGCTGTCGACCTAACATGATTTATTTTGAGGGTGAAAGTAGATTTATATTTGTCGGTAGCATGCCTAAATGTTTAAAAACGGGTGTGTAAATCGCGAGAGACAGACAAATTGACACACAAAACAACATTTCTACAGAAAATTCTGGTTTGGAGGTTTCAAGGTACAGCTCAGTGTCGGCTTCCTATTTAAAACTGCTAAGGGGGTGGAAACAAAATAGAAGTTTATCTTCAAAAGATGTAGACACACCAGTATTTTCAGTCATATGCTGGTGTATATGTACTACTGGACAAGTGTGCTTGCTCAGTCAACCTTCTCTGGACACCATGCGGTTATACGAACTGAGCATTGATGAGCTATTGTCATAGTGAGTACCTTGAAGGAGAATTATATCGAAGCTTTAACGGTCTGGAAATCTGTACATCTTATTATCTCCCTGTAGTGGACAAACCTCTTCACCCATATAGTCTGACGTATGGATGGTTGTAGTGTAAAATGCCATGGGCTTAAGCTTATAGTGGGCATTTAGCTGTTTATGATGCAGATTGTTTTAAAAGGGCAAAATGAGGAGAGCGAGGAAGATGCTGGTGGGGAGGGAGAAACCGCGAGAAGACCCATAATCATTTTGGTGCGACCAACAGTAAAAGTTAGAGTATTTTTGATAACTAAAGGCACACATTTTGACCAACTTGACACTTAGCAGTGGGTGGAGAAATAAAAGGAGAGGGAGTAACCCAGAAACACACAACTATGAATGAATGTCATGCAGTGTGATAGTTTTGAATTCATAACAACCATTTCAAGTGTACAATTTCTCCTCTGCCTTTTTCTCATAGTGATTGTGTGTGTTTTGGGACTGTAGGTGTTTTATGTGTATATGTGATATCGAACGAAGTACTTTACGAGAAGGAGGATGTTCAAATAGGTTTTGGGTCTTCTGGTGTGTGTGTGTGTGTGTGTGTGTGTGTGTGTGTGTGTGTGTGTGTGTGTGTGTGTGTGTGCGCACACGCGTGTGTCAGAAATAGAGTGAGAAACTGAGAGGGAACAGGAGCAGCCTTTCCCTCAGTTGGTGGTGCCATTATGGAAATGGAAATTAGACACTGCTGCAGTGCATGCTCACACACACATACCTACAGACACACACACACACACACACACACACACACACACACACACACACACACACACACACACACACACACACAGGGATTCCACAGTAATTTCCTCCTCGCTGTGTGCCGGCAGCAGTGGTAATGTATTCATAACTAACCTAGTGACATGCATTTCTGTTCTGCATACAGACACGCATATCACTCACACACAAATACCAAATCACAGGTTAAGTCCATACTCACTTGCATATTTTGCAGTATAGTGTGATGAACTCATTTCATTCTTTTTTATTTTTTTCTCTTCTCAACACTGCATAGCAATAATATAACATTACTTTTACAAAGTGTCTATTCTCCCCTGTACTCATGTAGCCTATGTGTGGTTCTAACCACATGGTTAAACCTATTTATGTATACTCCTGTGTGAATTAAACACAGTATTATCTCAAAATAGTTTCAAGTGAAACTATAAAGAAGAAAATGAACATTACCATATAAACACCATTTGTTAATCAGATTAAACAAGTGGTAATGTAAAAGCAAAAGCATATTCTTCAAATGATATTCCTTAAATATTTCACATCAGATTTTCTAAGAAATGTGAGCCAGTGTGTACTTGTTGTTATTATCATCAATTTAGACGAAGTAATTGTGTATCACGATATCTCGATATATATGATTTCATCACGATATGATTCCATTGAAAGATGATAATTGATCGTATTGAATTATCGACCAGCCCTAACTGCGACTATTACGGAAAATTGCAGACGAACATTAAACATGGAATCCACATTATAGACACAATTTTAATAAATATTTCTAATTGTGATTACTTTGACCCACACTTCAAACATACTATTATTCCTTAAATATGTTGCTTGTAAAAAGTGTTTGCCCACATGATCAGGATGGTACCACCTCCGCCTCATTCCTGGCTTGTTGCTGTGTGTTTGTTTGTGTATTTGTGTGTGTGAGCTTGTGCATTCTATATCTCTCACCTGGTCTCAGTATTTCTCCGTGGGGTGCTGTTGGGCCTATTTGACTCAGTGAGTGATGCCTTTTGCGAAAAATTGCGAAGCGTATGACTGGTGCGTGTGTTTGTTTGTGTGCGTGTGCGTGTGCGTGCGTGCGTGCGTGCGTGCGTGTGTGTGTGTGTGTGTGTGTGTGTGTCTCGGGTCTGGTCAAGAGGCCCGAGGGGTACTGATTCATTCAGAAGGCGATTGGCAATAACACTGCCTTGAGATATGAGTCTCTGGGTAGGACTCAAACACACACACACACACACACACACACACACACACACACACACACACACACATACACACACACACACACACACACACACACACACACACACACACACACACACACATTCAGAGTTATGAAATGTGCTCATACATAAACAAACAATAATTGCGGCCAGATACAGCAACATGTGTGCTTATATATAGACTATATAAATTGGGGGAGAGTGAAACATTGAAAGAGACACACAAGCACACATACACACCTTTTGGTTGGCAGTGCACTATTCGTGTGTGTAGACTCCTTTGAGAGAGACATGGTGAACAACAGAGAGAAAAGGAGAAATAGAGAAAATGAGAGGAAGATGTGTCAAGTTGAGTCCTTGTCAGGTTTCTGCAGCTCTAGCAGGTTTCTGGCAGCTAGAGACGGCAAGTGTGGAGTGTGTGTGTGTGTGTGTGTGTGTGTGTGTGTGTGTGTGTGTGTGTGTGTGTGTGTGCATGTGAATGTGTGGTTTAGCGCTAGGTGCAGCGAGTTGCCATTACCAACATACAGTTTCTCATTGCACTTACAGAATTAGCTGCCACCTCAGATTAGCATATTTAAAAAAAGCACATTCTCCAAGCTCTATCTCTTTGAGTATAATTCAGTGTTGATTCATTTCAGTTCAACTAAGTTCAATTAAACCCATTACTATACCTACAATTGAAATTCACTTTGTCAAAATATTAGTATTTTTAAAAACAAAAAGCAAAACAAATACAACATACAATCGTTGACAATAAATCATGTGTTTTTATTTTTTACTGCTGTATTTGAAATATATTTCCTGATAAACCAAACTAAACAAATAGCATCCAGAAAACAGTCTGATGTAGTATGAGGAAGGGCATCGTTCTTCTGCATTATCTAACAGTAGAGTTTGACATGGCAACCTCTCGTATACACAGAAATAGAGTGGCACATACAGGATAACGAGTTCTATGAAGCAACCACATACTCTAGCTATACTTTTGTTCAGAAGAAACACTGTTGAGAAAACACAACTGAGCTGCTGCTTTATGCTGCAGCCATGGGCCCTCCAAGTAATTAAAACAAGTATACACACAGGCAATTAAGTCTTCATTATTTTTTTCAAATATTTAAAAAAAATCATGTGATTCCTTGAATTTAATTTAATAATCCCTGCATATAAGCCAAGTGGCTCTTAAATCCCCTAATGTTCCAAGCAATTGAAAGTCTTTCAGAGATGTTGGTGGGTCTGGAGAGGGTCAGCAATCAGAATTTCCAGCTACCGATAAAAACATCTATGAATTTACAGCTTCAGGACTGTAAATCCAACCACCTAACTGGCCTGCCAAGTTATCTAGCATACATGAAAAATAAAGAAATTGTTTACATGACTTTCTGTTTGTTTGTTTTTGCATTGCGAAGCCCTTGGACCGAGCTGTAGTGTAAAGGTAACATGACCTGCAGGAGAGCAAACAGTGGCACCCGCCAGCCACTGTCTGACATCTGTTGTTCCGAAAGTAGTGTTATTATGGTATGGATAGCTTCTGCAATCTGCAACCACATGGCTAGCCACTAAATCCTACACACTCTCCCTTTAAATCACTCTTTTGCTCAGGATGAGATAGTGACATTCTAGCTAGAGTATTTGCTGCTGACTCCTTGGCTTCATCCAAATGTAGTGTTTTCCTGAGCCATTCAAAGAGTAGAGATGTGCATTAAGACATATAAAGTCCCAGGGCCAGATATGCCTGTATCCATAGTGTGTCCAATAACTCATAATGTGACTCGTGTTTGAAGGATGAGTCCTAATATTTCCATTTTTTGGTGCATACATTTCAGAAGTTACACACATTTTACGAGTTGCTTTTGCTAAATGTATTTTCTATGCAGCATCAACACCCCTTTAATATCGTCCACAACGCTCTTTTTCTCCCTCCATCTCTCTCTCACACATTTCTAATTGGTCCCCTCTTTCTTCTTTCTTCTCCCTCCATTTCCTACTCCTCTGCTCTCATTGTCTGCCTCTTGTCTACTCTCCTCTCCTGTCATGTTCAGGGGCATTAATGTCATGAAATATCTAGCCCGGGTTAAAAAATGGATGCTGTTTTCCGTTCCGTCCTCTCATTCCTGTCTGGCAGTAATTATGGCTGTTTAATTGGGCCTATGGAGGCTCTGAGAGAGAGAGAGAGAGGAGAGGAGTGTGTCAGTGCTTCTGCATGTTGAAGAGGTTGTGCATGACTTGAGCTGAATACAAAGCACAACCACAGTGTTAGTTTAAAACAAAGAAATGTCTTACATTAAAATATTGAGCATGAGATCGAATGAGCAGATGATAAACAATAAATAGCCGACTTTACTGTGAGTACTTGCTAATTATCCGGTAAGCTTGACGAATCCAATTGCAGAGTGTTACAGCTAGATGACGTGGATGAAGCACTTTTTTCTATTTAAAGTGCCTTTCACAAATGACTATAAATTTGTCCCTGTTCATTAATTGACACAGACCAGTGCCAATTAATGAACATAGTTACCCTTATAACAGTGATTCACGGCCTCTAGCTTTGCCCAAATGTTCTCCAGTTGACCACTATTTATAGAAATGGTGGATCGAGTGGATGGACGGGTTGTTGGACGAGGGAAAATGTCACACGTGGGAAGGAAGGAAGGAAGGAGGGAATAGACATCCATTTGAAAAATTCATCAGTCACTCCCAAGTACAGTTAACCTCATGAAAAGGCAAAGAAATGTGTCTTATTTTACAAGGCTTTCACACGCAACAATCCCTTTCCCCTTACTTGTTCATCCACTCACTGGTGTGCAGACATGTTACCAGTTTCAACTCTTCACACTGGGAATAATTCTATCCTTGAACGGCAACTTAAGACAGTTGACCATGTTGTACAAAAAAGAAAAGTAGGGAAACTTTTGTTGAAGTGAGCTTAGCAAGAGAGCGAACCACGTGTGGGTGGTTTGGTGAGGGAAGAGCTTGTTCTAATACAGCTGTGTGCGCCCACGCAAACACAATCCTGCATGCGCACATTCCACATTCTCACATTTTAAACTCACTCCCAGACAGTAGTAGACGATGCCCATAGGCCACCATGAAGCCAAAGGGACTGGTACCAAAACCAACCGTCTGTGACAGTAGTCTGTAGAGAAGGTCACTCTCTACAGACTGTCTCACACACACACACACACACACACACACACACATATACACGCACGCCCCCCCCCCCCCCGACATGGCTGACTGGCACCACCGAGGCCAACACACAAACAGACAAAACACACAGACCCAGAAACACTAGACCTCACACACACACACACACACACACACACACACACACACACACACACACACACACACACACACACACGCACCACTCAAACACCCTACTTCTATGAGTCAACAATAAATTGGACGATGGTTTTATATTCCAATCTAAGAACAGGCTTTACGACAGATGTACAAGTACAGCTGGCATGCATCTACAGACACGCGCACGCTCACAGAATTTGACATTGGCCCCGCGATATTGTCGTTTTCTCTCTTGAACACATTTCAACATGCCCGCTTCACTAACTCCTCAGTGACTGTGACATTGAGCCCCCAACCTTCAGGCAATTGAGTCCTATCAGCTTTCCGTGTCTTCGCTCTATATCTTTATTGTTGCCCCAGACATTATAGTGAAGCTTTAGAAGGGTTAGTAGATTGAGCAATAAACTTTACCTTCTGTCTCTAAAACCATCTGTGTCTGATATGAGCCTTTTATGAGATAATGGGAACAAAGAGGCATAAATGATTGAAATCAAAAAGGTGTAAAATAGGAGGCGTAGCCTATCTCAGTCTATGTATTTATTTGTCCAATCATCTAAAAACATGAAACAAAATGTCTGTACTATTCTGAAGGGATTGTTTTTACCTGAGGACGTCCTGATTTTAAAGTTCTATCTTCATCCCTCTCTTCTCTTTCTCCATGCTTGTCTCACACGCTGTGCTGTAATCCACTCACTTCCCTTCTCCTCTAACCCATCTCTTCTTCTTATTTCTCTCTTCAGTCCATCTTCCCCTCCCCGTCTCTCTCTGTCTGTCTATGTCCATATAACAGATGATGATGGCTGGTTGTCCTCCTGAGTCCGTATTTATCTGAGGCTGTTAGGCTGTGAACGCCAACATCAACCAGAGTAGATGAGCCTTGAAATTCATTTTGGAAGAACAAAAAATAAAAAGGCTTTTTTTCATCATTTTCTCCTCTCGTCATCATCTATAACTCATAGTTTGTCTGTGTCTCTCTCCCTTCACCCGTCCTTTTATTTCTTGTTTTGGCAAATGAGAGTTCCCGCTCCCGAAGATGTACGTCTTATTTATTTTTTTTCCATTCAGAGCATGAATGGTTTGTCGTGGCTAATAAATTTGAAATGGAGAAAGAGAGAGAACTATGGAGCGAGAACACAGGAGGGAAAGGAGAGAGGATTGGTATTCTTGAGGAAGTAATGAGATGAGTTGAAGGACACCTCGACCTCAGGCAGGTTAGGGTTTAGGGTTTAGAAATATGCTGAGATCAGAGCGGATACCCAGAGGGTCATTGGGGCGTGCTAGAGGGACTCTCGGGCATACTACAGGTGCATTAGATTGTACCAGAAGGGAACTTGGGTACAGAGGTCCTTAGGTGTACCGGTGGGGCAAGTAGACGGGCACTTGGAAATACCAGGAGGGCACTTGAATGTACCCAAAAGGCACTCGCACCCAAGTCACATGGCACTTAACACCTCTGGCCATGCAAGACGATCCATCACATGCAGTTAGCAAGTTCTAGCCATAGTTTGGCCACTATGTGACGTGGACATGTACTGTACGGTGTGGTGGAGAGTATGACAGACACACATGTGTGAGAGAGAGAGAGGGAGCAACAGAGAAATGGACAAAGTGAAGAATTCATCAGTATGTGTCATAACCCGGCTCCTAGGCCATGACAAATACGGCAAGGACAACAGATGATGGTAAAGAAAAGTATTTATTTTAACTAAATAAAGAAGTAGTTAGCTCTATGAGGTGTGTCCGTCAGTAATGTCAACGTGGATGCGTGTGTAGTGAAGTGTGGGTGTTGTCAGCGAAACTAAAGAGAACCAAAACCAAAGATAACCGTCAGCGACTGGCAGGGATCACTCCGCGTACACCGGAGAAAACACCCCTCACGAGCAACGCTAGAGCAGGGCCTTTATGCTCTCCCTATTCCCGGACCAGGTGCTCTGCATCAGGTAATCTGTTCTCTAGGGACAAAGGGACAAAAGCATACTTGCAGTGATTAGAGACAGGGGCTGTCACATATACACAATTGGAATTTTGACTTAGAATGTTCTGTAAGTGAGAGGTGCGAGTGTTTCAACAAATCTTTTTTTCTGTGCACATTTTTAAAGGCTTTTACCCACCCACCCACAAAGATATATCTAGCAAATAAGCTTAAACTGTTCTAAGACTATCAGTATGTTTTCTTGCCAGATTTGCTCACAGGAAGAAAAAAAAGAGATCAGCGATGAAACTATTGCTGAAGGGGAGCTCTGCCGCTGACACGTCACGCTACAACTTTGCTGCTTGATGCAAAACAAAAACTATCACAGTTCTCTTTGTCCGTGGCCAGCTGTCTTTGGTTCGCGGCTCCGACCCTACCTTGCCGTGGACTTGATGCCTGCCGGGCTCTCTCTCCCTGCAGGGTGGACTGTCCTCAGTGCGAGGAATTCAGAATCGATGCATCATCTGATCAGCTCTTCTGATTGGCCTGCACAGAGACCACCAATCAAATTATTCAGAACATATATAATTGTTAGTATTTATATTTAGTGTTCAATATGATACCCTGCCAAAATATCTCGTACTTAAGGAAAAGTAATGGAAAAACATGTGACAAGTCCGCAAATGTAAGTATTTGTACTTGGTCTGAAGAAAACCGGTATCGGTGCCTCCCTGACTGATACCAATCAATACACTCATGATTTGATCCTCCTCATCCAATCCCATTCTGTGCTTGGGGGCCTCTGCTCACAGAATTACCAATATATGGCTGTATACATCTATCAACTTAAAACGTGACCTTTTTAAAATGTCACATCGGAAGACATAATGGATTTCTATATCTTCTGTACGATGAACGTACAGGCTCTAATATGACTGTAGTACATCATGGTGTGTTATTACTATAACGATTGTAGACCTGTTGGCCTCATGTTGGTGTGTCTATCACATTGTTCTTTTTTTTAATTGCTTTGTTTGAGAGATGGCGTACTGTGAAGATTACAGATTTTGCTTTGGGAAAAGTGGAAGAAAGCATACAATGTGTGTGTGTGTGTGTGTGTGTTTGTGTGCGTGCGCGTGTGTGTGTGTACGCCCGCCCACTGCTGGGTTATAAGTAAAGCTGTTCATTTCACTGGTTCACATGTTTTCACCTCTACACTGCTAACCACCTGCAGAGAGGGAGAGAGGAAATGAGATGGAGGAGGAGGAAGAAGAAGAGAGATAGAAGGTGGAAATACAACACAGAGAATAGAGGTGTGACTCTTCACTGGACTCAATTACGTTTCACCTGTCCACCCCATGAGGGGAGGATGAGAGAGAGAGAGAGAGAGAGAGAGAGAGAGAGAGAGAGAGAGAGAGAGAGAGAGAGAGAGAGAGAGAGAGAGAGAGAGAGAGAGAGAGAGAGAGAGAGAGAAATGCAGGGGGCATAAAGCTTAGCTGTCAAGATCTCATCAGAGGAAAGCACAGCCTCAGGGTATCACCACCTCCTACAAGTAACACTGGATTAATCACTAGTGTACACACACACACACACACACACACACACACACACACACACACACACACGGTCCATGGAAAGTGGAAAGGTTTATCTACCAGCACATTAGATGGGATCTGTAGGCTTATTGGATGGATACAGTTCATTTGCGTGTGCGTATCAGTTGAGTGACAGTGCTGGCCTCGCTTCTTGAATTCAGATTCATTGTCTTGATGACTTATTTTGGTGAACTTGTTCAGTTGCTTGTATTTAAACCTGATTCATAATTTTGGATTCTTTAGGTACGTTTTCAAAAGGTTTTGTTGAAAATAAAAATAAAATAAAACATGGTTATATTTGATGTATACATTTCAAAGTATATTTTGAAAAAGGGTAATTTTGGTATGAGTACAGAAACTCGGGTAATGTCTTGGAACTAGTTTATAAAATGTTAATGATACCCTGCTTGACAGTTATGGATTTGAGTGTCTCACTTCTACATTTTGGCATTTGTAAAATCCTTTTGGATCACGTATTTCTTTCTTTCTCTCTTTCCTCCTGTCGCTGAAGGCGGCAGCGTGCCCGTAGGGATGTGCGAACCAGCCAAGAACACACTCGTCACCGCATACAAATGTGTGCGTACCTGCTGCGGCTTTGTATTGTTTGTTTCCCAACAACCCACCACTTGGCGTTGATAAAGATTTATCTAACACGGTGCAAACACAGAGGGGCAAAGAGAGGCGGTCAGCCAGAAAAGGAAACAGAGATTCTGTTCCACAAGGCAACAAAAGAAATTGTGATTTGTTAGAGCAAACGATCACTCGCTGTGGAGGCTTATTCCTCCTGATGTCTTCCTCACATCTCTCCAATTTCTTGCTCACTTCTGTACCTTCTTTTCACTAATATATCTTCTCTATTTTTTTAATATCTCTTTCATCTTTGCACTGCTAGCACGATCTCTCTCTCCTGTCTATCTCTTTGATTGTGTGTGTGTGTGCGTGCATTACTGTGCCCGCTTCTTTTGAAACATCCCACAGTCTGTTGTAGTCCAAGCTGAAAGAGTCATATCGTCATATCAAAGTCCAAAAGCTATAAATATTGTCTCCTGTCTTTAATTCTCTTCACAACTGCTTACCTTTAATTGGTTTGGCTACACCTCTGTGTGTGTGTGTGTGTGTGTGTGTGTGTGTGTGTCTGTGTGTGTGAAAGAAGAACAAAAAAGTTATTTTTGAGTCATTTTCCACACCCTAAAAATAAAAGTGAGAGTTTTAAGCAAGCCTGTCTAAGTGCATTTGGTGGTCTAAGGAGATCTAAGTGTGTGTGTGTGTGTGTGTGTGTGTGTGTGTGTGTGTGTGTGTTTGAGTGAAGGATGGGACTGACTCCGATGGTAAATTTGTGTGTGTTTTGAAAGGAGAGATCCGTCAACTGTCAGCCTGTGTTTTCTACCTGGAAGTCAAGTGACTATTTTTGACTAATGTTGTCTGTCTTAATGGGAATTAATTCATCCTGTCCATCACTGACTTGGTGTCTGCCCACTCTCTATACATATACGTTCTATCTCCCGGCTCATTTTGTTTGCAGATGTTTCTTTGTTTGCAGACACAATCTGCTCTGTGCCTCTTCATTCAGTTGTCACTTTTTCAATACATTAATTTCTATTTCTGACTCCCTTTTGACCCTCTGTCTCTGCGTTTTGTCGCAACCGTTTGTTGAGTATATTCATTCATTTGTTGTAGCTGATCTAATTTTCCCCTTCTGTCCATCAAATATAATTTCCTTGTTTTAGTTTCTAACTGTTCAGAAGTGACGGTACTTCTTTGTTACAAAGTTTCTTGTTTTTATTTATTAGGGCCCGAGCACCGACAACGTCGGGCCGCGAGGTCCCTATTGAAACTGTAGGAATTATTATTATTATTAGGGCCCGAGCACCGACAACGTCGGGCCGCGAGGTCCCTATTGAAACTGTAGGAATTATTATTATTAGGGCCCGAGCACCGACGAAGTCGGGCGAAGGCCCTATTGTAATTCAAAGAATTATTATTAGGGCCCGAGCACCGACGAAGTCGGGCGAAGGCCCTATTGTAATTCAAAGAATTAGGGCCCGAGCCACCGACAACGTCGGGCCAGCGAAGGCCCTATTGAGTTTCTAAGGGGTTTTTAGGGCCCGAGCCACCGACAACGTCGGGCCAGCGAAGGCCGTATTGAGTTTCTAAGAGTTTTTATTAGGGCCCGAGCACCGACGTAGTCGGAGCTGAGGACCTATTGTTATTCTAATGTTTTTTATTATTATTATTAGGGCCCGAGCACCGACGTAGTCGGAGCGGAGGACCTATTGTTATTCTAATGTTTTTTATTATTAGGGCCCGAGCACCGACGTAGTCGGAGCGGAGGACCTATTGTTATTCTAATGTTTTTTATTATTATTATTATTATTATTATTATTAGGGCCCGAGCACCGACGTAGTCGGAGCGGAGGACCTATTGTTATTCTAATGTTTTTTATTATTATTATTATTATTATTATTATTATTATCGTACCAGTTTCATCACAAAAAGGAGGTGCTTGGGATACTGGGAATCTTTTGAAATTTGGCACAAAATTCAATCGTGGTGAAAATTCCAGTATTATTGGGGTGTCCAATATGTGCATGACATTTTGGCTCGATAGCGCCCCCTACAGAGTAGCCCCAACTTTGGGTTTCACCTAGCTGTATGAAATTTGGTAGGTATGTGGAACGTGATGGGACGCACAAAAAAGTCAAAAGGAGGTATATCCTAAACCAAACAGGAAGTCGGCCATTTTGAATTTTATGACGTTTTTGGACCGTTTCAAGGCGCCGTACTTTAACGAACTCCTCCTAGAGATTAAACCCGATTGCCTTCAGATTTGGTCAGTATGCTCTTGAGACCTTGGCAGTGAAACGATACTCAAAGATCAAAAAGTTATCGAACTATGTGTCCGTGGCGTGGCGGCAAAAAAACACCATTCGCCATGAAACAGGAAGTTGTTGTAACTCGGCTGTACATTGCCTAGTCTGCTCCAAATTTCTCATATGTCATAACATCCTGACCCTGAACACATGTATATGACAATTTAGAATCATAGTTATAGCGCCACCTAGTGGCAACAGGAAGTCATAGGTTGTGTACTTTGACACCCTACTGCTCACAGATTAATCGGATCCCTCTCAAATTTTGTCACAAAAGCCTTAAGACCTTGATAATGCTTCATTGTGAAAATTGTAGGAAGTTGTCGAAGCGTGGCGACGTGGCGGCTCTGCGAATTTCGATCCTTCGCCATGAACGAATAAACTGATGTAACTCGACTCCGCATCATCAGATCTTTACCAGATTTCACATGTTTGATTAAACTCCAGGCCTGAAGACATCTGCAAGCCAATTTTTAATCATAGTCATAGCGCCACCTACTGGCAACAGTAAGTTAAAGTCTTTATACTTTGGCTTGTTTCTCTTAGTTGGAAAATCAGATCAACATCAAATTTGTTCCACACAAATGTAAGAAGTTCATAATGCCAGTTCTCTAAGCTTTTGATGTTTCGTCTAACGCCGTTGCTGTGGTAACGCAGTCTTCGCCGTGAAAAACAATGGTCATTTGGAGAGGTTAAAAAAGCTTGAAACACAAGCAAACTTGACACACAGATCACAAGGCCAAAATGTAGTTATATAATATGATTTTATTCAATCAGAGTGTTAAATCGGCTCAATAGCGCCCCCTACAAAATTTCGACGAAGCAGCCCTCGCAGTACGTTTCACATAGATTAACAAAATTTGGTAGGCACATGTATCACATGTGGACTTAAATAAAAGTCTCTTGGGGCCATGCCCTAAACCCAACCGGAAGTCAGCCATTTTGAATTTAGTCTGAATTTCTAGTGTCGGTTTTTCAATTTCCAGGCGCTCTACTTTAACGAACTCCTCCCAGGGAACTAATCAGATCAACTTAGAATTTGGTCAGAACAATCTAAAGACCTTTGTGATTAAAAGTTACTCAAAGCTTGTTGTTTCGTGAAATGCCGTTGCCGTGGCGACACATTCCTCGCCATAAAAAACAAAGGTGTTTTTGAGGGGCTAAAAATACTCAAAACAAAAACAAACTTGTCACACACATTTAAAATCCTGAATGTAGTTATCTGATGTGATTTTAATGCTTCAGAGTGGCAACTCGGCTCGATAGCGCCCCTACAATATTTCGACGATGCAGCCCTCGCAGTACGTTTCACCTAGATGTATGAAATTAAGTAAGCAGGTGTATCACATGTAGACTTAAAAAAAAGTCTTGGGGGTCCATGCTCCAAACCCAACCGGAAGTCAGCCAATTTGAATTTTGTATGAATTTCTTTTGGTTTTATTTCCTTTTCCAGGTGCTGCACTACGAACTCCTCCTAGGGAAATAATCCGATCAGCTTAGAATTTGGTCAGAACAACCCAAAGACCTTAACAATTAAAAGTTACTAAAAGCTTGATGTTTCATCGGATAACATGGACTTGGTGTCGCGGCAATTTTATATGATTCGCCATCATCCATCAAGCTTTTGTAACTCAACCTGACTTTGTCAAAACTGCCCCAAACTTGACATGCTTGATTGCTGTCGTGATTTTAGGACTTCTGCATGCCAATATTAACTCATAGTCATAGCGCCACCTACTGGCAAACACAGACGTAAACAGAATTCTTTAATAACAGCGGCCCAAACAGGGTTTGTGGGCACACCATGAGAAAAAGACTTCTCTGATCTAAATATGTGCAAACTAAGATGCTTGGAGAACAAAAGTTAATCAACAGTGTTTTTCAAACCATGTCAGTGGGCATTAGTATAAATGATCTGTCTAGAGCTTCTACATGAGAATCAGGTTAAATGTTACAATGAATGCTTCACACTACAATCTAAAGTTACAGAAGAGCTTAAAATGAAAACAGTGTCAAATTAAAGTGTTCAAGTAAAAACAAATGACACTGCTGTTCTGTTAACTTTCATGTAAGTCCAAATACAATCAGTAGGACACTGCAGGGAGTTGAACTCCATCCCAGTAACCTGACAGTCTGTTATGTTACAAATACTGAAGCACATTCACACGTTCATTTTGTTGATGATCTTAACAGGCTTACATTTATGATTGTATCGGAGGTACACTCAAAACATTTGAGGCTTAAGACCTGGCAACATGGTCTTGCTATGCTGCTGGTCGACGCAGGAAATATCATCTAACTTGTGCATGCAGTGTATGATGGTCACAGAAATGCATTGCCGCATCAACCAGAGTCCTGCCAGTACCCTCGACGTGTGTGACGTTGCGAGGGCCCGATCAATGCTGCTTGCAGCTTTAATTATTATTATTATTCTTTTCTCTCAAATGAATTGCCTTTTTGGGGGCTTTATCATATCCCAAAACTCCCCATATTTGGCAAGCATACCAGAATAGCGGGAAAATTTGATAATTTATGGGTCCCATGCTTAAGTTTGAAAAAATGGCTCGCTAGCGCCCCCTAGAAATCTGACCAGCAACACCTTGCGGCAACTCTTACCCATTGTGTCCGATTTACTTGAAATTCGACACACATGTCCACCTCCACCTACTCTACAAAAAAGCCAATCAGACCACTAAGCTCCGCCTACCAATATTTTCCGCCATTTTGAATTTTGTGAAAAACACATTTTCACAAACTCCTCCTACAAGCTGGGTCTGATTGGTACCAAATTTGCTGTGGATCATTATTGGATCTATATCATCAAAAGTTACTAAAAGCTTGTTGATAACCCATTGCAATAGGAATATATGGACCAATGAATTTCATAGGGGCGTTGCCTTTTACAGCAATACATATAACTTCAAAACCATGTGGCCTATCGTCACAAAATCTGGTGTGTATGTCCACATTGTGTTCTGTAACAAACACTCAAATTTTTATTTCATAAAACCACTCAGGGGCGATACAGTAATACTCCCATTTTTTGCATTTTTAGGCATTTTTCATCGTTTTCAGGCATTGTACTTTAACAAACTTCTCCTACAAAATTTATGCGATCAACTTCAAATTTGGTCAGGGTGATCTAAAGACTTTGATGAAAATTTGCAAAAATGGTCTACTGACATTAAACGACCTTCGTTTTATGTGGCGCCCATGTCACGCACATTTCGTGCCATTCGCCACGAAAGAGGAAGTTGTTGTAACTCCAAGGTACTTTATTCAATCTGCCCCAAACTTGTTATGCATGATGCTGGTCCAGTCTTGAGCACATTCCCATGCCAACATTTTCAAAAAGTCAAATTGCCTCGATAGCGCCCCCTACAAATATTCAAATATGCAGCCCCAGTGCTACGTTTGACCTACATTTATGAAATTTGGTAGGCCCATGTATCACATGGAGACTTAAAAAAAAGTCTTTTGGGACGATGCTCTAAAATTAACAGGAAGTCGGCCATTTTGATTTTTGTGTGAATTTTCCCTTGATTTCCAGTCGTTATACTTTAACGAACTCCTCCTAGGGAATTAATCAGATCGACTTTAAATTTGGTCCATACAGTCTGAAGACCCTTGTGATGAAAAGTTACTCAAAGATTGTTATTTCGTGAAAGGCTGTTGCCGTAGCGATGCATTATTCGCCATGAAAAACGAAGGTGTTTTTGAGCGACTAAACATGCTCCAACCAGAACCAAACATGGCAAACACATTTAAAATCATGAATGTAGTTTTCTAATGTGATTTTAATGTTTCAGATTGGCAAGTTGGCTCAACAGCGCCCCCTACAAAATTTTGCCGATGCAGCCCTCGAAATACGTTTGACCTAGATGTATGAAATTTAATAGGCACATGTATCACATATAGACTTAAAAAAAAGTCTCTTGGGACCATACTCTAAAATCAACCGGAAGTCGGCCATTTTGATTTTTGTGTGAATTTTCCCTTGATTTCTATTTGCTATACTTTAACGAACTCCTCCTAGGGACTTTGTCAAATCCACTTCGAATTTGGTCAGTACAATCTAAAGATCTTTGCAATTAAAAGTTACTCAAAGCTTTACGTTTGATGGAATGACATAGCTGTGGTGTGGCGGCCATTTTACGTGATTCGCCATTAAACAACAAGCTGATGTAACTCCACTGGACTTGCTTAAATCTGTCCCAAACTTGCCATACTTGATAACAGTCACTGCCTGAGGATGTCTACAAGCCAATTTTCACTCAAAGTCGTAGCGCCACCTACTGGCAACAGGAAGTCAGCGTTATGTGACAGACGGAATCCGATTTACATGACATTGACATGTGGTCTGCACTTGATGTAGAGCAACGTAATGCATGTTTGCGTGTGTTCTGTAGCGCCACATAGTGGATGCAGAAACTGGTGGAATATTTGCACTACATAATTTCCAGCATCGCAGAGTCCAGCGGGAAAAATATGTTAAACTCTGGGATGCGTTGTCCGATGATCAAAGACATTTGCGGCCGCGTCTGCCGGCGTCCCGCCAGTACCCCTGAGACGCGGGAAGGTGCGAGGGCCGGTCCATCGCTGCTTGCAGCTTTAATTATTTTTGGCCTTTACGTACTTGTGTCCCGACTCTGGGATTTTCTTTCATGTTTGATTTGATTGTTGTAAACGGTATCCTACACCTGAAATTCAAACCGTCCTACATTACATTATATTACATTACAGTCGTTTAGCAGACGCTTTTATCCAGTTTTTTTTTTTTTAGCTTTTAATTCAGTAGATGCAGCTACGGGAGCAATTTGGGGTTAAGTGTTTTGCTCAAGGACACATTGACATGAGACTAGGAGGATCGAACCGCAGACCCTCTGATTGAAAGACGGCCCTACTCTCCTCTTAGCCACGGTCACCACAGGAAACATGATTGTTTTGTGATTTTTTTAAAAAGCCTTACATTGGGATTCAACCACTGCCATGAGGTAATTACAGTTTCTATAAGCTTAACTCTACTTTATTGTCCCAATTCATCATAGCTATATAGACAGCCACTAAGTCATTAAAAAACAATATCAAAAAGCACCTGATAACCGAATATGCCGAAATTTAGTCTTTTCTGATGCAATGAAATAAACAACATGAAGTTAGTTATTTTTGGCACTGTTAATTGCTTTGATTGTGGTTGGGAGGAAAAGAGGTCCCTCAGTTTTCATCATCAAGCCTGCTGGTTCACATATCTCCTTATCAAAAGAACCTGACTGATGGTGGGTTTTTGTTGCCAATACTGATATTCGGGAGTAAAATATTTTTTTGCAATGATCCCTCAAATATGTGTGGCAGGATATTTTATCATCCAAAACGATATCAGTGCACTGAAAGTAAACTTCACAGGGAATTAGAGATGCACCGAAAAAAGAAGAGAGAGAGAGAGAGAGAGAGAGAGAGAGAGAGAGAGAGAGAGAGAGAGAGAGAGAGAGAGAGCATGGAGTATAAAGAGAACTGGATACAGCGCCTGTGATCCACAGTTTTGATTGTTCTTATGGTGCTGTAAGTATGCTCATGGAAGTCACGCACAATGTGCAACCTGTCGACAGCCCGGGCACGAGCAGGACCCCCGACAGGTCTGAGCGACTATTGACGAGCTATAGCTGGTTAGCTACCTCGCTAACACAGCGAACAGATGCGATAAGCATGAGTGCATGGTCATTGTTTAATCACTTTCCGGCAATGTATTTCGCAAACTAGTTAGCACTTTGCTGTGAAGACACCGCTTGACTCGGCACCACCGTCTGCTCAGCTGTGACGCACACTCTGTCAGTGCTGAGAGTATTGTGGGAATAGAGACGGCCCACATTTCCCATCATGCCTGCCTTGTGCCTGACTGCGTAGTTTAAGCTGTGTTGAATTACATATTGCTTAAGGCTGCTTGCCATGGTATTGTAGGTCAAAGTTGGCTTTGCTTGATAAACAATGGGATCACACTATTACTAAAGTCCAGTCCAGTGACGTACGGTGAGGTTCGTGGCTGGTGAGGCAGTGACGCTACATAAATCAGATTTACAAATAAATGAACCCAATAGAGAAGCTTCAATCACCATTCAATTGGCAGCTTGCACATTGACTACTGGTTGTTTTTCATATCAGCATTATTTACACACACACATAGGTAAGGTACATATTTGATTTCACTGGGAGCGTGTGCGCCGCGATCTGCCCTACCGACCTGCCCCACCGGGAGCGTTTCAGAAGTGAAGCGCTCGCGGGCGCCACCCGCGAAAATCGTGAGATTCCGCGATAATCTGCGCAACAACCAGGATGTATAAAGAGAACAACAAACACATAAAAGGTTACTTTACCTGTCGGACGTTGAATTGCTTCTGATTTGTTCATATTTCCCTGTTTTTTGAGACATTTTTAAGCTTGGATATAGAATCTTACATGTTTGTGGTCAAAGCAAAATATAAGAAGAAGAAAAGTGTAGAAGAAGAGCAACGACAGAACAAGCATGAACCCGACCCGTGGGCTCTCGCACGCCCTCTTCTTTGAGGCAGAAGTAGTGTTTGCCTCTCTGTGCTTTTTCACTGCGGTTTCTGTCAGATTAGCAACACTAAATATGTTCTACACAGACGTGAAATACATGACCTATTCTATGTAAAGAAAGGACATATAATAAAAATCTCTTCTAATATTACAGTGGTGACAAACAATGAGAAAGCAAAAGGCACGCGCTCAACCCAGTTGGTGAGGGATTGCGCAATCTGAGGTGAGGCACAGCTCGTCACTGCCTCACCTCACGCGTCTCCTCTGTTTGAACAGGACATGCGCTAATTCAGCGATTTTGATTATAAAACTGCTTGAAATGATTGAAATCATACAGAAATTACATTTATAGCACAGATCAGTAGAGAAATATTAATATTTATTTTATTTTAGCATTATTTGTTTTCACCTGACTCCCCTGACTTCCCTGGTCCAGTCATATTTTTCTCTATTATGTCCTGTAAACCATATTTGACAGTAAACCAAATTCAATTCCAAATCGAGCACATGGGAGCCTCTACTGTTCTTCGGTTTTCCTGCCTCGCTGTCTGCTCACCTCCACTTAAGTACTTGTCTTTTTTACAAGGTGGTTTATCCGTCTTTGAATTCGCTGCAAAATGCCATACCTGTACTCTGTTTTTGATGGCTTGAGCTATTTCTTTTCCTCCTTGATACAAGTTGTATTCGATGTGCGTTGTCTTCATGGAGAACTGAGGACGCATTTTCAGCAGTGCTCTCTGGCTTACACTGATACAGACTTTTACATCTGCAGCCATCTTTTTACTTTTGGCTACTGAGGACTTCTTATCAAGCCGATTTCATGCATTTTGTGGATTTGCGCACAAGAGAACCGAGTAGGAACACCAGAACTGACCAAAATGGCCTTAAACAGTGCTTGGCTAAGATGGTTGATGGAAAAAGATGTTTCAATTAAATGATGATGATGCAGCACTGGCTTCTGCTTCCTTTTCTCTCCTTTTGATGTCCGGCAGTGCTGATGCAGCACAGTCTTGCATCAACAATCTTTGCAGATGGCCGCGCATGCCATCTTAGCTTTTAGCTGTTCACTGCCACGCCATCTAGTCTCTCAATTGATCTGTGCAGAATGAGTGGCTGTTGATTCCAAATCAAACTGAATAACAACGGCTGTTTCAGTCACTTTTACAGGATTTTGAAAAGGTCGAGAGCTCAACAAAGGTGGTGATGAACGCACGTTCAGGAAAAGGTTAAGTACCGTGTTTCTGCCTCTTCTCTTTTTGTGCTGTATTTCGGTTTTATGGATCTAGACCTCTAGGGCAGCTTTAAGTCAGGATTTTAATCTTCAAACTGCAAATCTTTCTGGCAATTTCTGAACAGACCTTTACCTCGAAAACGAACTCCGAAGTATGTGTGAAAGGTATTTCATCAGTATGGGATTACTGAGAGCACCTCTATCAGTGTATTCCTCAAAAGAATTGGTGCGAACAGCAATTACAGGTAGAATATTATGGATATCTGTTGCATAGCTGCTCTGTCTCTCTCTGTATATGTGTGCATGTGTGAAACATATTGTAGCGACCCTTGGTAAGGAAAGCTACGAGACGTTACTGTACTTGTTGTCTTTTATTAGAGGACAGTACACAGGCTACTGTGGGCCGTAGCCTACGCCAAACAACAGTCAACACCGTTAAACGTGCACAACCTGCTTAACAATCTGCTCCCGCTTGACTGCTTCTCCACCGGCTAGCAGCACAAAGAACAACATCCACCCACACTCTCTCTGCCAATCCCAGGTACGCTCATGTGTGCCACCCACCCCCATTAGGTAGCTAGGATGATTGACAGGTTTTACAGCTTCACAGGGCATGAGACCTTCACTGACCTCCGTAAATCCACTAACCAATCTTATCTAGAACTTCTTAAATTGTAAACACAATAACGCTTATAACATAACAGGTTAACATTACATGTCACTCAGTCCGTTACAATATTATCCAGCGTCTATGGACATCTGTGTTTGTGTGTGCTGGATTTACTGTGTGGGAGTATGTCTATATCTCTGAATTAACGCTAGAAACTTTGGCCAAGACAAGTGAGCAGATGTGCAGGAAATTCAAAAAGGTGTGTGTGTTTGTGTGCAGAAGCCATTCAATTAGCTTGGTCATGCATCAGATAGGGGGCTGGAGCTCTGCCCTAAGAGCACCTATCAGGTAACGCAGAGGCAGAGAAACACACATCCCATCACCCTGCCACTCGCACACACTCACACACACTCACACACATACCCCATTTTGAAGCTGAGCTACCGGGTGCCGGGGCTTGGCTAATTGAACATAGCTCATTGATTGTCTGGTTACCTGAGATAGGAAGCGCTTGGAAATCTATAGTGACTGGCCACAGGGAGATGGTGGTGATGTGCCCGTGTGTGTGTAGTGGAGGAGACAGATTTCTGTGATTTTGGACGTTGACGGTGAGACGGAAGCGAGCCGTGTGTGTGTGTGTGTGTGTGTGTGTGTGTGTGTGTGTGCGTGTGCGTTTGTTCCTACAGATAGATTCTGGCTCTTGTTTATTTGCGAGTAAAGCCAGGTGAATCGTGGTGTTTGTCTGCATCTGTAACATTCTGCCGATAACGGGCAAGGATGCATTAAAATAATCATCACATTTACATCACTTTGCACAATACTGACCACAGAGTCTGGACTGTCACATTCTCAGTGACTCATTCAACCCCCAAAATAGGAAGGGTTTTTCAATCAAACTTGTGAATTAACTTTTCAAATAAAACCACTTAACGAGCAACAGCTTGAATCCGATGACCATCTGGTGAAAATATGGGTGAGAAAATCAGACAGTGTCATCCATTTTAACGACTGCTTAGTTTAACACCTACATTGGTCAACACATAGAAGACAGCCAACTGGTGTGCATTTATGAGTATTGTGTTAATGTGATGCAAAACTTCCCCCTGACAAATATAGTTAGTAAAAAAAACAGATCTTTACTTAGAAATACTCCGTTTGCAGACTTTCTCCCAAAAAGTAAAGTTTGAGTGAAAAACAGAACAAGAGAGTTGAAGTTGTTAGTAACTCGCTCAAGGCCACCCTACTGCCCTCATTGCAGCATGACACTACCATAAGACACTATAGCTTTAAGATGAGGGAGACGATCCATCCTATTTTTATTCTTTTTTATTTAAATCCCCAATGGAATCAAAATTTAGCCTGTTGTCCTGACTGTGTCCCCGCGGGATGCACGTCTTCTCTAGTGGGAACCCACCAGAAGTAGGTCTTTGATCCATTTTGAATTTTCTGCCACAGAGTATTGCCACATTTGCTCGGAAGGGACATTTTTTTTTCTCAGTGTCTCTAAAATGGCTTGTTAGCATTAGTTGTGTTCTTTAGTGAAACCAACTGATACAGATTTTCTGTGGTGCTGTTTTTTTTTTTTCGACTGAAGACTGCCGAAGTGAACTTCCTCCTTCCTGTTTGGTGACACAGTGAAAGCATTCACATCTACCTACCCCCAGGAGCGTGGAGAGACAGATAAAAGAGTATCTCTGTCTAAGTATCTGGAAGTGTGTGTGTGTGTGTGTGTGTGTGTGTGTGTGTGTGTGTGTGTGTGTGTATATGTGTGAGTGAGTGGGTGGGTGGTGAGCTCTGCTGATGGGAACAAGGGAATGGAATGAATGAATAGAGGGGGTGATGAGAAGCATCTCTCTGCAGATTAGGACAAATTGTTTTCCCAATAAAAAGAACATTCTCTTCTTTCTCTTAGTTATTCTCCCTGGGAGACGGAAACCGATTCCGAGGGTCAGCTGTGGGAGAGGGACTGCGGGGTGTCTGTGTTTATGCGTGTGTGTGTGTGTGTGTGTGTGTGTGTGTGTGTGTGTATATATATGCATCTGTGCTTTCTTTTGCATATTCAGTAGCAAAATGTTGCTCAAAGTCTCGTGACTTTTTCAGTTTGATATTTTCAATTCTTTATTTAAATATTCTAATTAAATCCATCGACTATACGAGAGTCAAAATGCCGGAGCTTCGGTATTGCTCGCAAACAACACAGAACCACACACACTTTCCTGGACACCCATTATTATCTTAGCAATCCATATGTTTCCATTATCACCCACATGATCTATATCTTCACAGGAAGACATTGACCCTGGTTATCTCAGTCACAGAGCTCGGGGACTGTGCTTCAGTATGCAGGAGTTTGCACATGTGTGTGTGTGTGTGTGTGTGTGTGTGTGTGTGTGTGTGTGTGTGTGTGTGTGTGTGTGTGTGTGTGTGTGTATATACTGTATGTGTACGTGCGTCCCCGGGGTCTCCAGGATTAGTATGCAGGATGTGTTCCTCAACTTTAATCCATGCTGAGGCCTGTGTAGATTTTGATTATTCTCTGTTACATACAAGCACCTACCACACACACACACACACACACACACACACACACACACACACACACACACACACACACACACACACACACACACACACACACACATGCACTTATGACCTGCATACTGAGGCATACACACGGTGGTCTCTGAGGCCTTGATTACTTTTTCCTGTCTGTTTCTTTCCCGTGTGCTGGGGGTTGCGAAACATGATCTCCGCCTCCTAAATGAGCTTTAATCAATGCAATGATGTGTGTGTGTGTGTGTGTGTGTGTGTGTGTGTGTGTGTGTGTCTGTGAGAGAGAAAGTGACGCATAACACAATGTTTCTAGAAACTCAGAGTATGTTCACGCATATTTTTGTGGCTGCACACAGAGACAGTGTGGGATTAGGTGGAATCCATTATCTGCACTATACCAGTGTGCCACATCGGCACTTTTTAAAAGTAGCGCTCTCCCCATGATGCACTGACCATTTGGTAACGACGGGTCTCAAGCTTCCCTTGAGAGGAAATATTTTTATACAGGACGTGGAGACAGCTGCAAATATACAACACCCAGATATGCTGGCAAGGGCAGATGATATCTGTTTTTTTAAATATTAATTAACACTTAAAAGATCTGTCAGTCAAAGGGTGCAGGGAAAGATTCCTGAATGACAGAATGAGAATATGTTTTGAGGACACATGAACTGTGTCCCCGGATTATAACGAGCAGCGGGAGTTTCCTTTGCTCTCTATCTTCAAAGGTGTGCACTCACTTTTGTCAGTTTAATGATGCAAACTCAAACTGAGAGCAGGGTAAACAGCAGCACCTGGGTCTGTGTGCGCGTGCCGTATGTACTGAATATGTGCTTGTGTACTTTCTAAAGAACGTTAAGTGTGTTCTTGTTCAGCTATTCTGTTCTCAGGCCTTTGCAGGAATTTCTTTTTGAAGAAGGGCTAATAATTCAGGGCTAATTTAATGCATCCAATGATTAATTTTGTCATAGATGTATTTTTTTTTCTTTCTACAGATCCCATAATTAATTCCCTGTCTCCAGAAAATGGTAGAAACATCAAAGTTAAAACAAACGTGCAACAGTTTTTTTTGTTTTTTTTTCTGGAGCAAGTCAAAACCTCTTTGTCCTGTTTAGCCAAAACACAGCCGGTCTTGCTGAGCCAACTGAATGTGCTCTATGATCTATTCCCTCTCTAAAATGTGTATGAGCTTTCTTCCTTCACTGTGTTTTGAAACACAGTTTAAATGTGAATTTTTCTTTTTCAGTTTAGGTTTGTAGGTTTGTAGAACCTTTGAAGAACCAGGTTGTACATGGCTTTTGTGATCCAGGCAGAAGCACCAGAAGTAGAGGCACTGTGCATGTTTATATCCTACCATCATTGCCAATCGTGTGAAACATCTGATTCCCAGTAAACAGATACTGTTTCAGTGCCATTGAGCAAAGCACCGAAATGCCCAGAGGAGCCAGCTTAGTAGCAAACTGGGGAAGACCTCAATTTCCCAAACATCGCCAGGCTTCCTGCTAAAACTGTTTTGTTAAATAAAGGTGAAGTACTTCTTTGCTTTTGGTTCTCTGTTGCAGCTTTTGAGAATGTAATCCTCTCACTTTCTCACATTCATATTTCATTACCCGCCATCAAATATGAATGCAGTTTGGAGACATCACATGCCCACAAACTGACCCACTACCATTTTAGTGCCAAATCACTGTTCACATCTTTCAGCATGTGTTCCCACATCCATCTCTCTGTGTAGAATTATGATTTTTGATCTCACAGTGTAGTAAAAGCACCTTTTGGGTAACGTATTGACTATTTAAATCCATCGTATGAAGATTTTTTTTTTTAATGCAAAGTTATTTCACTTGTAAACAAATCGAACAATTGCATTGAGTTTAGAAAAGTGAGATGCGCCATGCACGTACAGTTGTGGTCAAAAGTTTACATACACTTGTAAAGAACATAATGTCATGGCTCTCTTGAGTTTCCAGTTATTTCTACAACTCTGATTTTTCTCTGATAGAGTGATTGGAACAGATACTTCTTTGTCACAAAAAACATTCATGAAGTTTGGTTCTTTCATGACTTTATTATGGGTTAACAGAAAAAGTGATCAAATCTGCTGGGTCAAAAATATACATACAGCAGTGCTAATATTTGGTTACATGTCCCTTGGCCATTTTCACTTCAATTAGGCGCTTTTGGTAGCCATCCACAAGCTTCTGGCAAGCTTCTCGTTGAATCTTTGACCACTCCTCTTGACAGAATTGGTGCAGTTCAGTTAAATTTGATGGCTTTCTGACATGGACTTGTTTCTTCAGCATTGTCCACATGTTCTCAATGGGATTTAAGTCAGGACTTTGGGAAGGCCATTCTAAAACCCTAATTCTAGCCTGATTTAGCCATTCCATTACCACTTTTGATGTGTGTTTGGGGTCATTGTCCTGTCGGAACACCCAACTGCGCCCAAGACCCAACCTTCGGGCTGATGATTTTAGGTTATCTTGAAGAATTTGAAGGTAATCCTCCTTCTTCATTATCCCATTTACTCTCTGTAAAGCACCAGTTCCATTGGCAGCAAAACAGCCCCACAGCATAATACTACCACCACGTGCTTGACGGTAGGCATGGTGTTCTTGGGGTTAAAGGCCTCACCTTTTCTCCTCCAAACATATTGCTGGGCATTGTGGCCAAACAGCTCGATTTTTGTTTCGTCTGACCACAGAACTTTCCTCCAGAAGGTCTTATCTTTGTCCACGTGTTCAGCAGCAAACTTCAGTCGAGCCTTAAGGTGCCGCTTTTGGAGCAAGGGCTTCCTTCTTGCACGGCAGCCTCTCAGTCCATGGAGATGCAAAACACGCTTGACTGTGGACACTGACACCTGTGTTCCAGCAGCTTCTAATTCTTGGCAGATCTGCTTTTTGGTGGTTCTCGGTTGACTCTTCACCCTCCTGACCAATTTTCTCTCAGCAGCAGGTGATAGCTTGCGTTTTCTTCCTGATTGTGGCAGTGACAAAACAGTGCCATGCACTTTATACTTACAAACAATTGTTTGCACTGTTGCTCTTGGGACCTGCAGCTGCTTTGAAATGACTCCAAGTGACTTTCCTGACTTGTTCAAGTCAATGATTCGCTTTTTCAGATCCATGCTGAGCTCCTTTGACTTTCCCATTGTAGCGTTTGTGGGCGTTTGTAGCCAATAAGCCCTATTTAAATGGCCTCAGAGAAGTCACCAGCTGTAGTCACTCATAATCACTCACAAGAAGTTAAGAGGCCATGCTATGAAGCTCATTTCATTGACACAACTTTCTAAGTCACCAAAATTGCTAATTCATGTTGCTGTATGTATATTTTTGACCCAGCAGATTTTGTCACTTTTTCTGTTAACCCATAATAAAGTCATGAAAGAACCAAACTTCATGAATGCTTTTTGTGACAAAGAAGTATCTGTTCCAATCACTCTATCAGAGAAAAATCAGAGTTGTAGAAATAACTGGAAACTCAAGAGAGCCATGACATTATGTTCTTTACAAGTGTATGTAAACTTTTGACCACAACTGTATATCCCTCGGCAGCTTTCCAACCATCTTCCTTTCATACCCTTCGTTTATATTCACTCTCTAGGCCGATCTAACTTTATTGTCTTCCTTTATTATCTTAAACTAGATCGAATAAAGCATAGCAATAGTAGACTGGCTGCTGATGCAATAGCAGCTCAATTTGAATGCCACTTGCCATTTATTTCAGCGTCTTACCACTGCATTATCCGTTTCGAAGCAAAGTGTTTCCTCACTTGATTTGTTTTAATTAAAACACTTAATAGATGCCCACAGACAACATAGTGAACTTTTTTCCACCCGTGAGCCTGCAATTTCATTAATATATCCCTAGATGCGAGGAATCATTTATTTCACATTTTATTAGTTTTCTTCCTAAAAAAAAAAAATCAATTAGAAGTGCTTGAATGCTCGTAGAACTACAACTCCAGAATGTTTGCCAATTTTTCAGTGCCAGTCCTTGTTATTCTTGCTTGCGCATCCCTCACTATGTTCATGTTTTCCACTGTATATTATTTTTGCTTTATCCAATATGCATTTAGATGTGTTTATACAGGCACACCGCTGCCAACTGTTTGCTGGTTCTCCAGTGCCAGTATCTCGGTGCCAATCTTTTGCAATCCCCTCCCATTTGCCATCCTTGTGAACGACTTTGTTTGTTTTTTGTACTTTATATGATTGTATTTTATACAATATACAATTAGGGAGGTTTGTTATTGGCTGTCAGACCCAGCACTGGCAAGTGTGTATCTCAGTGTTGGGCTAGCGTTGCCAGCATCATTTGTCTATGATCTCTCTGTGGACTCATGAAAGAATTTGTTTTGTTTTCTCACATCCCATGATTTTGTTCATGGGAAAATATGTTCTTCTCTTTAGTGCCAATATGTGCAGCTATTACACTTTGCCCCCCCCCCCCCTTCCTGCTCCTTTTCTTTCTGTGGTAGCATCTTTGCAACATGTGTTTTAGATATTAAAATCTATGTTTTTCCTTTGAACGGGAAGAAAATAGTTAAATTGATAGTAGACAGAGTGGAGGTGGAGGGAACATGTGGTGGCACCTTAAGTTGACCTTATGACGTTCTAATAAATATAGTCCATATCTCCAATTTGAAGCAACAACACATTACTCAAGTTACTCATTTAGATGGAAACTATGTACCAGCTTATCCATACTCTCCCGTTCTGACCTCCCATAATCCTCCTCATCTCATTCACCCAAGCAGCGCTTCAGCTCTGACTTAGCATTGCACCTCTTCCAATTCACAATCTCATTACTTTCCCTCGTTCTTTGTGCCGCTTGTCTCGAGGGAGCCCACCACCGCTCAGGCTCCTCTCTCCACCAGGTAATTACGATTCTCTCTGGTGATTCTCAGGTGTTCTGTTGCACAGAGCTCCGCAGGGCTCCTCTGCGTGATCCAGCTGTACATCTCGAGAAAGCCCCTCCTCTGCTCGTGGCTGGTTGTACATTTGAATACGTGGCATGGCAGAGTCTTTTCTCGTTCAAATAAGATGATCTTCATAAGGCTTGCTGATACTTTTCAACTCACCCCTTGCTTCACTGCCTAATTGTTCTTTTTTTTTCGAATCATTGAATAAGTCTGCTTAGTAACATTTTGTGAACAGATTTATATTTCCCATGTGTGTCCGTGCATCACTGTGAGCCAACTGTCTGCTCTCAGTGGTGTTCCCCATGTATCAGCTGTGTCCATCCTGTGTCACACAATGAGGGCAGCGTGCCAAGGGGATATCCAGCTTTTGCCAGCTCGGTGACCAGTCAGTTATTGGTCATTCACCACAGGGTTGTCCCTGAATTTGCAGGACACGCGCACACACACACACACACACACGCACACACAACAACCACAAAAGCCATAGGGTGTGCAGAAAGGACAAACACACTCAGTGGTGCCTGATGAAGCTTGTGAAGAGGCGATTTCCGCCCTGTGCTGTAGGGATAAATATGTGCCATATACTGTATGTGTGGGTGTGTTTGTGGTTGGGGAAGCACTGTGGTTTTGTCATACTGCAGTGCGGTTGTTGTGTAGTCATAGTATGTGTCTGTGATTGCAAGAATTTATCCACTATACTGCCACATTGGACTGTAATTGTCTTTCCAATAAGTGTACTATCCTTTGAGCCTGTGTGTGTGTGTGTGTGCTGTGTGTGTGTGTGTGTGTGTGTGTGTGTGTGTGTGTCCATGCAGTGTGTCCCCCTCATGTAAAACCTCTTCACAGCAATTTTAAATAAGAGAAAAATCCAATACGTATATCGTCTTCAATACCGTCCTCTTCAGCTGTAGGAGGGGAAAACAAACAAATAAAAATAAAAGCCAAGCAAGTGCCAGTGCATCCTAATGCCTGCCCTGAGTAGCCAACACATACACACTCATACGCACATACACACTCACTCTCTCATTCCCTCTTGTCTGCCAGCCTGCCGGCAGAAGTGTTTGTCTACAAAGGAAATGGAATTTGATGATGAAAGTACCCTTGAAGCGGAGATGTGCGCACACACACTTGCACGCACGCCAGCACACATACACACACGGCTCCTAAATTTCACTGACATGGCAATATGACAGAAAATGTGTTTTTTCCTCAGCGTGGCGGCAGGCATCAGTGGCTGTGCTCTCGGGGAGATGAGTGATGGGCGGATAGAAGTGCTGGTGGAGGAGAGAGATGCTGCTAAGAGAGAGAGAGAGAGAGAGAGAGAGAGAGAGAGAGAGAGAGAGAGAGAGAGAGAGAGAGAGAGAGAGAGAGAGACCAGGAAGGAGGTCAACAGGATTGGGGAACTGTTTAAAGAAAAGGAGGAAAGCATCTTGAAAGTGAGGGATGGAAAGAGGAAGAGGAAGTAATGAGAGTAGAAAGGTGTGAGATAACAAATGGAGCTAAATGGAGAAAGGGGAAAGCTTGACAATTGCTTTCTCCAGGGTATCAAATGAAAAAAAATGCTTTGTATGCACTTAATGCAAAACTTGCTATCACATGACGCACTTAGAGTAAAAAGATGTTCTACACAATGAAAGAAGAAAGCGTTCAAAGGGGTTTCTGTCACAAAACCGTTGACAGTGGATTTGAGAATGCAGCATTGATTATGTATGACAACCAAATGGCCACTGATCAAATTCTCACATGCTAAATCTTGTGTGTTTAGGGTGACACAATCCCCAGTCTCTTTGTTCCATGCAAAATGCATCCAGAAGGTCAGCTTAAGCAATCAGTTATTAGCAGTCTGAGTTAGCCAAATCGACGTTAGTCATTCTAGAACGAAATCCCTCTTTGTGTTTCCACAGAGAGACTAGACTTGTTGAACAAACATTTGATAGTTACGGGTTGAAATGGGCCGATTTTTCTTGTTGTAAATTGAATTTTTTTGTAGTTCAGACCAGTGCTCAGGCCAGATTTGGGCTGTAGAAAATTGTCTGGCATTTTTTCACAGTTTTTCTAAACCTACCCTTAAAAATGTGTAATAGTATAGTAAATGCCACAACATTGCTTAACAGTAGTACAAGTAGATAAGAGTCATTCGTTATGTAGTCAGTAAGTATCTCTTCTTTCAAAGTTTGCGTAGTCTCATATCATGTCTCGTACTTATTTTAAGTCCCTATTTTATTGTCTTACTTTTCTGGCCTACTTTGTGTTTCCACCGTCCTAAGTACAGTATATGTTGGCAAGATTTTTTTTTTGTGAAATGCCTACACCACATTTTTGTGCACTTACCTCCCCACAGATTAGGATTCAAGATAAAACACTAGAATAAGGCTGAGTAATCCAAAGATAGCGACCCTCCGAGGTTACAATGAGACATGCCCCGTCAGTGCACACATCACCGAGTGGTAATAACGCGTTGTGCCAGCAGCAGACTTCTTTCCTTCAGTTTGGGGATTACACCTCGTGTGCCATGATCTAACTGTAAGTGGGCAAGGTGATATCCTTGAGATGTGTAAGACCTTACGGCAGCACGGATTATTAAGGGCTCCGGTCATACGTAGCTCTAATTGTTACACAGAAAACCTTCCCTGACTCATTTCTTTTCTGTTCATCAGCTCTTCCTCTTAATAGCTCTCGACGTGAACTTTTCTATTTTGATCGATAATGCACTGCTGCAGTTTGCCTGTTAAGGTCGAGGCAATAATAATAAAAAAAAGGCCATTACAGGATTAGATGTAATACGATGCAATTGTTACCAGAGGCAGCAAAAGAAAGGAAGCACAGCTCTTTGGGCAAGAAGGGGGTGGAGTCAGAGAGAGGAGAGGAGAAGGGGAAGAGACACAAAAAGAGATGGCTGATGAAAGAGAGAAGTACACACACACACACACACACACACACACACATACACACACACACACACACACACACACACACACACACACACACACACACACACACACACACACACACACACACACACACACACACAGGCAATGCAGGGGACAGGAGGTGTTATTTTGTACTCTATCATAACACTGTGCTGGCCGCCGGCTTAGCCTAACTCTCCACAGACGCCTCTGTTTATCTGCTGTCTCTGCCCCTTTATCCCTCCTTCCATCTCTTCGCCGCCATATGCATCTCTTTTATCTACCCTTTTCTGTCTCTCCTGGCCTGAATACATCTTTACTCACTGTTCCTCCTTTCCATCCTGACAGCATCTACAGCCTTAGCCCTTTAGCAACCGGTAACAGTATCCAAATGCATAAAGTATACTTATTTTCAATGAATGTCCTACATATCCAGATTTTGAGCTGTGGCCTCTCCCCAGAATATCCTGTAAGTCATCTGGATGTCTTTGTCTACTTCTCCTAGTTGGTAGCTGATATAGATTGACCATTATAATGGAAATCAATAAGGGATAATGACATTTACCCGGATTGACCTCATCAAACAAAATGACTGCTGCATATTGCCATTACCACCCTCCTATCAAAGTGAGTATACGACGTTTTGCCGTTGGTCTTTGCGTCAATAATGGTATCAGCGGGCGTGTTACTGTTGGCTCTCCCAATTATGAGTGTCGGCTTCAATTAGCTGAGACAACACACTTATTGATCAGACTCTGCTGGCCGTTTGCTCTGAGACATGCTCCTCCTCGGAGGCCACTCAACAAGCATCAGAAGCCTGAATTAAATACTCCCACACATCTCAAGTAAAATCTTGGTTCATTTTGGTGTCACACTCCCCCATCAGAGACTTAATTGTTAGTTCTTGAATTTATTGTCAATAACGTCAGGCTGCACTGATAGGTGATAAATACACTGTACATCATTTGGATGTGTGGGTCTTAATCATTTAGTGTTTTTCAAAAACTGCAAAATTGGCCAGTCCACCTCTTTGGTCCAAACTAACGTTTTCACCACTGTCCCGTAAAATAATTCGGTGTAAACTGTCAAAAAATCTAAATGTTATCCTTTTACTTTGCTACTGCCATCTATAGTGGTTATATGCATAAACACATACAATTCAAATGATTAGGACATTAGTTATTGCATTTTTTTAAGTACTTGCTGTGATTTAAGAAAAGTCTTGGTATTAGTGGTTTTAAAAATGTTTTATAAGCTGCTTTGAGCTACAATTATTTTACTGAACAGAGCTTGGACGCATCATAATGCAAGTCCGCGGCTTATTCTGATCGTCATTACTTCGTCACCAACACTAAAGAACTTCCGCACCAACGACGTGTGAGTGTGTGTGTGTGTGTGCGATTGAGACGTTACTGTCTGTGCCACTGTGTGCCGGTGTCGACGTCAAACCGTCATGCAGCACAGGTGCGAAAATGGGACCAGCAATAAATAGGAAATTTGAGACCATCTCCCTTCATCACCACGCCATCTCTTATGCGCTTACTTTTGCGGTCCGTGACTCACAAAAATGTCACAGCCACAAACACACACGCTTGCTGCAGACTCTGCCACCCCTTCCTCCACCCTCCACCACCATGTCTCTCCAGAGGTCAGTAACAACCTGCAATCCTCTCTAGATCAATAGGTCATGTCATTATGCTGCCAGTGGAGTTTCCACCACGACCCAGCGCAACCTCCCAGGACTATTTCTGCACACTAATGACCAAAAGCACACAGATACACAATGTAAGGCCATTGTTGTCTGTTAGGGATATTATTTTCTCGTTTTAATGTGCATTTGTCTCTGCAAGTTCATGATGGGTCATACTGATGACCATGCTTATGATGATGATATTGACAGCTCTATGTCATTCTAAAAAAAGTCTTTCAATTACATATTTTGGTCAGTTTGATAGTATTGATTGTGGGAGATGAGAAACAAAAACAAACAGGTCGGTAATGGTGGTTGAATGTCCTGCAGAACCCTTATGGACTTCTCATAATGACTGCGCATTAAGGCGCTCAGCTCTGGACATCAAGTACTCATCTGGGAATGGAGACTAGTACTGTGTACTGATGTGTTTTTATTGTCCAATAATTAAGTAGCAAACAGATTTCGTATTGTGAATATTTTCGTCTAGTTACTGTAAATGAATGGTAAATGGACTGTACTTGTATAGCGCTTTTCTAGTCTTTCTGACCACTCAAAAGGCTTTCACACTACTTGTCATCATTCACACACTGATGGAAGGGGCTACAATACCACCTGCCCATCAGACTATCACATTCACACACATTTACGGGAGCAATTTTGGGGTTAAGTGTCTTGTTCAAAGACACATCGACATGCGACTAGCGGAGCTGGGGATCGAACCGCCGATCATCTGATTGAAGGACGATCCTGCTATCCACTTATCCACAGTTGCATAAATATTGTACTTTTGAAACTTTCATTCAAAGTCCCATGCTGGCTTTTGCTTGAAGGAAGGAGGCAGAGTTAGAGAAATGGTCATCCAGCAGCAGCGCTCGAGTTGAGGTGGAGAAGCCCTGTGTGACACGCCAGTGTGTGTGTGTGTTGTGAGCCAGCCAAGGATGTTTTGCTTTTTAAAAGGTGTTCCAGCCTCCTCCCTGGAGCAGAGTGGGGTTAGAGGGGTTTTTGCTGAGGGAAATCACCAGCCAGGCTGAACTAATGGCCCCCGACAGGGAGGAAAGAGGCTGAGAGGAGTAGAGGGAGGGTTAGGAGGGGTTGCGAGGGGCAATGAGAGGCTAAAAGGGGATGGAGAGGTGGGAGAGGGAAGTGGAGAGAGAGGACGGATGGCTGGATTGAAGGAGGGAACTAAGAGGGAAGAAGGGATGGATGGATAGATGGATGACAGAAAGCAGTTAGAACATTCTTGTAGGAGACAGCGAGAACAGCAGAAGTGGTTAGATTGGAAGTTTGTTAGCAGAGATAGGGTAAGAGGATTTTGTGTTGGAGAGACACTTTCAGAAAGTTTCAGTCATTGAAAAGAGGGATTTTTTTTTTCATCTTGCAGCATCGTCCTCAGTGTGCCTGAAGAAACAGGACAGAAACCAGTCCGCCCCACCTTGCACCTTTAGTTTGCTTGGCTACATCTGGAGGTGCAGCATGAAAATAAGCACATTATCAGGGGCCTTGTTGATGGTGCTGAGCAAGTCGTCTCTCACGTTTCCTAGCTTTTGCTTCCTGTGAATTTTTTTTTAGTCTCTCCACGTCTCGCTTTGATTCCCACTTTTTCTGCTGTATGCAGATTCCTTTTCTCACTGTTTGACAGTCATCTCTGATGACACAGCGACCTCTGATCCGCCTGTAGCCCTAAGGGGCATTGTATTGCATGTTTGCGTGTGTCTGTAGGGTTGGAGCATGCCTTCGCTTTGAAACATGTGTGGTTGTGTGTGTATGTGGGACTCTTAAAGAGTCCGTCTCTTGTCACAGCAATCACCGTGTCGCTGTGTCAGCTGAGCTAGCTCTCTCTCTCTCTTCACATGGGGAATGCTGTTGGGTTCGGGGTTTTGATGGAATTCAATATTTTCTCCTTGTGTTTTTTTGAGTGGCCTGCTGACGGTGAGGTGATCTGCATTATTGACTTTTCTGGCTCATAGCTTCAAGCCAGGCCAGCTAAACAACAGCAGTTTCATGTGATATTTAAACTGCTAAAAGCGAGACACAATCTTACAAGTGGATGGCGGATTTAATAAATGCTGTAAGGCTGCTGTCTTGACATATTTCTTAGTTTGTCCCTCTGTGTAACCTTTTTTTATAATCATTTAATAATATAATAATATATTATAAGTCTACTGACATAGAGCACATAGTGGTGGGCGATATGGGTGATATAACTTTTGATGGTATATGAAAATGAGTTTGTTGTATCAATTTTTATTTTGATATACAGTTTTTTATTCTAAATTATTACTGTAGTCCTTTTTGTGGAAATGTACATGATAAAATGTGTTTAGATAACACAGTTAATAAAGCCCTACACATATTATAGCATATCTTCTTTTCATCACCAAACACAAAATGGTTCACAAATTTCACAACTGAATGTTTTACAGTATGTGTCACTACGGTGCCATGGGTTTTATGTTTGTGTGTGTGTTTTATTTAAGCTTTCCACATCTTATCTCTTTCTCTTTCTTCTTGCTATTGTTCAAAGAGATGAATAGGAATACCAAAAAGTAGCAAGCAGTCATCATTTATTAGAAATGCGCAGGTGTTTTGAGGCCAAAAATCCCAAAAGGAAGCCCGGTATCTTTTCTTCCTCTCATTTCACCTGATATGCGGCCGTTGGAAAACAAAATACACGTCAACTGACCAGTAATCCGATGTCTTTAAAGTCCTGATGTCAAACATAAGTCTCCTTATGTGTGGGGATCACAGAGTATGCTTTTCGAGGAAACAACGGTCTTGGCAGTGAGAGAGGTTCTTGGTTGACAGGCACTTGTAGTACGATAATCCACTCTGCACTGTGTTGTATTGGCTTTAACAATATAGCATCAACCTTATATTATCACTGCTGTTCTTTGAATTTTATATAATTTGGCAGCAAACTGAGAACTGTGGTGTTTAAAAAACAAACAAACTTGATGCCAAATCAGTACTCCTGTCTTAAAAGTCTGGTACCTTTCCATCTTGACATTGACAGAGACACCTCATGACTAAACCCCTTTCAAGCAACTAATATTGACCTGCAAAAGATGCAAACTTATGGAAAATATATACATGCTTATGCTCTGGCAAATCTAGCGTTGACCTCTGGTGTCTGTCCTGCTGAAGTGTCCTTGAGCGAGACATTGTGTCTCCAGCAGCTCAGGGGTTGCACTGACGGCGGAGAAGGGGTGGAAAAGTAGACATGCATTATGTCTGTTTCAGGCCTGTCTCCAAACGTGTGAACGTCGCCTCACTTCCAAATGTACACAACAGCAGGCGACATTTATAGCCAAGCTTTGACAAAGCTGCCAAGCGAGGGAGATAATTAAATTTTTAAGAAGTCTGCTCTCAGAGACAACTTCCAAAACAGTCACACCTCTCGCTTCCTCATTAACAGCAACAACACCTGGTGAATTAGAGGGTTAGATTTGGTAATGTGACAGCATCATCATTAGTAACACGGAGGGTAAGACACAGTGATGTTTTTAAATTCTCACAGATGATAATGACAGTGTAAATGTGTCTTTAAACAACAGTTCAACAAGTCTGTTATGCAAGGCGCCCTCATAAATAACGTATTTTAGCTTCTGTAGACCCTCTCTTTATTTAACTCATTTCCCCACGTTACTGTTTTTTCCACTAGTGGACTTCTTTCTCCGTGTCTTCAGGCTACTCTTGTTTTCTTTCTGTAATGCTTTCTGTTCCCGTTTTCTCTCCTTTCCGCTCTCTTTTTTTTTTTTTTTTTTACTTTTCTCTTTCATACCAAGCACTTTCCTCACCATTTTTAGTTCTTCCTACATTTGTAATGTACAATAGTGCAGCTTATTTTGCAGTTGCTCTGTCAATCCATAAGAGAGTCAACCACAAGCCTACATTGCCTCATGGTGGTAAGTAAGCCAGTCCGATTCTGACTCCTTTTTAAAACTCAGTTCCTTTAATATGCACTTTTCTGAATTTATATTTTATGTTTGTTCACGTCAGGGATTAGTAAACAACTTTGGGCATCCATTCCTATTTGATTCTTCTCTCTTCCTCCTGTCTCATTTTTGCATTCTCACCATCTGTCTCTCAGATGTACTTCACTCAGCATTCCCGCAGGCCCCTGTTCCTCCTTCCTTTGTGAAGGACTTTTGCTTCAACAAAATATTCACTACTTTGGGGAAAAGAACGAAAAACACGACAAGCCCTGTTATTTTCTCTAAAAATAACAGTCATGCTGATTAGCTGTGTGTGATACAGAGCATTTGACTGTGTGCATATGCATGTCCTGCACGTGTATTTGTGTGGCGATGCATGTAGCCTTTGTGTGGGTGAACATGTGTCCAAAGCGTAGATTATGTGCAGGTGCACGTGGAAGAAAGCAGCACACGTCCAGTAGCTATAGTCGACTTTTCTGATAAACACACTGAAGGAGTGGGAACTTTGTCTTGGCCTCCGTGTAACCTTGTAAGTAGCTTTGTTGTCTCGCTTTGACGTTCTTACCATCTGCTGTACGTGGCAGTCTGTTTCACCCTGTAGGAAGGACATGATGCTTTTCATATATGAAGTGGGATCCATTCTGTTTTAATGAGGTTTCCTCGGCTATGTTCGTTATTCTCTCAGCATATTTCATCTTCTTTCCTTAAGTACAAACTTTGTGTTCCTTTTTTTTTAATGCATTTAAGATCTGAACATGAATGCATTCACGCATCTTCAGGCCAGATTGTTCACTCGCTTGAGAAAAACCCTACGTGTCACCGAGAGTAAAAGTCAGATGTCACGTGCTTTGCAGTCAAAACACATCAGAAAATGCATAATGTTAGTTAAACCTTCTGAAGAAACGGAGCAAAATGGGCATCCCCATGGAGTTAAGTTCTACACCCATCAACCTTCATTATTTTACTTTACTTTACCAGCCACCTGTTTACGAGTCTTTACCTTGGCCTCAACTATTTAGTGCCAAGTGGGTACCATTTGGTTTATTTGAAAGGGATCAAAGGGCACAACTATGTTACATCATTAGGGAAGGGCTGGAGTGGATTTGATTGGAGGATTTGTTTGTTTTTAGGATTAAAAAAACTTCTCTCTTTCTATTATTGGAATGGAATCCAACACCAGTGACCACTAAAAAAGTAAAAAAAAAAAATGTAAGCACTGGGAACGTACTATATATTCCATATAATAGTGTGCACACTATTATAATAAATAGTTTCCTTGGTGTGTTAACTTGTGCATGAATATTGATGGTAAGCAGTGGGAGGATGCTTCCTGATTCCAAGCTGGTGAGGCAAGAGATTTCCAAGATAAGGACGGCAGGTGGGAATGCAAACCAGGTTTGCTGAGTCGACGCAATATTATAATTAGTATCTTCGGTTTCCCGATGCATTGTAATAAATATTCATGTCTGGCGGCAGGTGCACCGGAGAAGACATCAGAAAGTTTCTCAGTGCCCAGCGGAGCCAAGCTGCCGAGGTACATTAAACTGGGTGGACACCAGTCTGATGGGTGCTGGTGGTAGGGAGGGAATGCACCTGTATGCGCACACACAAGCCGACTGTGTGAACATCCATCATTCATGCAAACAAAATACATATTCCTGTCCACACTGCAGATGCAGAGAAGCAGTCTGAGGATGATACACACATGCTGGACATCTGTGTGTGTGTGTGTGTGTGTGTGTGTGTGTGTGTGTGTGTGTGTGTGTGTGTGTGTTAAAAGATCAGTCTCACAGGCGACTCATCCCTGTTTATCGGCCCGCTGCACCTTGTCTCTGCAAACACACAGACACAGAAACATGCAGGTGCTCTTTATAACATGTAGTCATTGATATGTGTACCATGTGTGACCCAAACATGCACACGTACATCTAACAAGAAGATTTTAGAAATGTGCACATGCACAATTTGGCTGACTTTTTATTGTGTACGTTTCACTCCTAAAATAACACACACACACACACACACACACACACACACACACACACACACACACACACAGCGGCAGCATACACACCATGACAGGGACCATGAGAGAACATTAAGTATACTTAAAGCTGAGGCCATCTTTCTTCAGCTACCAGAAACATCAAGATGTCACCTTGTGTGTGTGAATGTGGGTGTTGTGTACATGGTGTGCTAGTATGTTTGTATGCCTATAGGCTAACTCCTTTAACACATACTGTGTGCACATAGGTGCAGCGTGTTTATTATGTTAATGTTTTGAATTCATCATCTTATTTGTCATTGGGAAGTAAGCACTACTTTCATTCTTTGAACATGAATCTGCAGGTGGAATTTTCGCAAACAACCAATATTTAGGATAATTAAAGTTAAATTAAGTTAAAAAAAAGCATAATGTTGGACAACTTAGAGGGCTAACATCCTGAGTAACACGAATCTTCTTCCCTCTCAAATTAGGACTGTTTTATGATGTGGTGTAAAACCCTCTTATTGGTTCCATTAGGGGTTATTACTGAGAGAAAAGGTTACTCACAATGCTGCGTTCAAGTACTTTCAATGTGTAAGGATGATAAAATAGTATGGCACACCACCCCAGTTCTTAAATGGTGGTTAAGCACTTGCTGCTTGTAGTGGTATGAAAACTACGAAAAAGTACGGTGCGGTGAAGCGATCGCTATGACAATTAATAATGATGAATGCTGCATATCTTGAAAAACAATGAATACCTTTGATAATCACAGGTGTAAATAAATAGATTATATTTGCCTTTTGTATGGGAAGAAACACACATGCACATGCTGAGTAGCTTTCATTTCATTAAACAGGTGCAGTGTATAGCATAGTGTGATGTAGCCTAGAGGGCACAAACACACACATGCACACAAATCCTTGAAAAGACAGATTTCCTTTGCCTTCAAGTGAACATTTGTGGTGTTTTGCTGGGAGATGTTATCTTAAGGGAGACACACACACACACATACATTTGTCTCTCTCTGACATGTCGAAGGCGGTAGTCCGGCTGAAATCATGCTCACCCAAGGGCATCTCCTTCCAGATGTCATGTGTGTGTGACCCCTGGATGTGTGTGTGTGTGTGTGTGTGTGTGTGTGTGTGTGTGTGTGTGTGTGTGTGTGTGTGTGTGTGTGTGTGTGTGTGTGTGTGTGTGTGTGTGTGTGTGTGATTGTCCGTGTGCAAGGGATACGGGCGTTGTTTTTCAAATTGAATAAAAAAAACAACAATAGATGTTGCAGCACACAGAAGCACTCGGGAGCAGCACCCAGCCATCCGTCACAGGCACATTACACATAAATTATAAAATGCAGGGAACCCATGTTGAAGTCAAATATTCAGTTTTGTGGAAGGACCATCTGAGCACGGCTCTGCCTCACCTGACTCCCCTGACTGCACGTCCCTGCT